>NW_027064967.1:0-300000 GCF_032884065.1 Artemia franciscana
GTTTAAGATTGGGTTATGTTTTGGACCATCTCCTATACCGTCCGAAAAGAAAATTTTTGGCTTACCGACTAGTCCTGGGCACTTATAGGCTGTAAAATATAAAATTATTGGATCACAAGTATATTTTTCATCACGAGCACACAATTACCTGTCTTCCATTTTTGTAACAACACCTATACAGTCCTCCTAATAGTATTTTTTCCGGTTGGATAATATTTCTAGTTGAAGTTTTATTTCTCTTATTTCACCATTTCTATGGTGCCTTAAATTAAAACCAATAGTTTCGAGAGTCAAAGCTCAACAACGGTTCAAACAACGGTTCTTTTTGGAGTATAGATCCATCATTAGAAAAAGTATCATTTTGAAAGATGATGGCTAATTTTCTTCGTTTCTGGGACATGGCGTATATCTTACTGCTTATCGGCACGTCAATTTGCAGGGTAGCGGGACCGTCATATTCACTACTATCATACTCGCCAGTTTGACTTGCTTTACTTTATTTGCCATTAATTATTTCTTCATTGAAACATTTGGAGTTCTCACCAGCCTTCATTAAATGAGCTCTCTTTTATATTCCAAGTGAGTATTTCGTCCACCAACAGTAACACCAAAACATTCTCATGGTAACGGCCACTTTCCTAAAACAATACACAATTAGAAAAATAGTAACTCAATACCCAAACATCATTAAGTAGATATTATTTTACTTTCTTTTCCCTCCTAACACTATAGTTGCACTTACTGACAAGTGGCTTTAAGACATATTGACTGATCTTAAAATAATACCAATCCCAAGTTTGTAACAGCAGGGGAGTGATATACGTCAACTCTTGGAATATCGTTGAGAGTTACGAGTCTACATGCACAAATACAGATACACAAAAAAAATGCTTTTGGCTTTAATATTTTCACTCACAAACAAAAATAGAAACAGAGAATTACAAATTTAAACATATCACATGTTTAAGATAACTAGGAGTAAGATAGACGGTAGACTAAAACAAAAAGCTTTTTTTTCTAAAAAATACTTCATTCAATGCTGCATACCTACATAATAATGAAGACAACAACAAAGTGGCAAAAAGGCAAATGGAGGTACAGAAAAAAGCTAATAATTTTAATACCAGAAGGGTAAAAATTACACATGTAAATACACAAGAGAAAAAAAGTGGAATTTGTATCCAAATAATTTACACAGGCGTACTTCCACAGTTAACCCCAAATTTTATTTTTAGACTCTTGTGAAGTTTTTAAGTTTTCATGTAAAAATGTATTGTCGTGTAATCCCTTATTTTTTTGTTATACTTTGCAACTGTCATTTTCGCATATTATATTGGTCAGAAATTTTTTTTGATCATTATTACATAACTTGTATTTCAATTAACGACATTGCCAAAAAGTAAATTCTTTTAAAACTGCAAAATTTAAACTGCAAAATTTACTTGGCCTAATACATGAGTCAATCAATGAATACATGAGTTTAAACTGGATGTGATGATCCTTTAATTTTTACAGTCCAGATTAAAATATTTTTGTCCCTTAAATGTTCAGAGGCCAAAGTGATTTGACCAAAGCGACTTTAAAAATAAAAGGATACGACATTATTATATAAGTTTTGACAAACCAATTGACGGGTTATGTTTGTTTGAATGTCTGTTGCGATAGGGAGGAGGTATAACATCACATTAAAGTATGCTACGGAAAAATTGATAGCTACTATATTGTTATCGTTATGTGATTTTTAGTAATTAAGTCAGAGTTTTTGGCTATTTCTCGTTACAAATCCAGTGGCTACATATCAGTACATGCTTATTTTGAACTAAGTATTGCATTCCTATCAACAGGTGTCGACATTTCGCACAAACTATCCCAATCATATTAGCTCCACCTCGTTATATAGTCATGCCCACAGATATTACTCTGTAATAGAGTAACAACCCAAGTAAATAACAGCTAGGAAGAGGCTATTCAGTCCAAAAAAGTCTACCAAAAAACGTTAATCCTGAAAATTACTTCATTATTAAAATCCAGTCCAACATGGTATTTACTGGGCTATCATTTTCTCAAAGGTTCCGGATTTCCAAGCTTAACCCAAAGTCATGTGCTTAATCGCCATTCTATTTAAGTAAGCTCATTAAAAGTTCACCTCAGCACCGCCATGTGACCAGGCAGGCAATATTTCCCTTTCAAAGATACAATTTGGAACTTATGACAGAGATGAGACCCTAAGCCTTTTATACCCAGTCTATCGCCACGCAGAATAAAGTTTAAAAAATATAATTTTGACTGTCTTTTGAAATGTTAATATATATTAATATTTTACGGCTTTATAGAGATGTGATTACATTTATACCGTTAGATTTAGTATTCCTAGACGTAATGATACATTGGAAATGAAAAAAATGTGGATGCCAGCTTGATATTGCTGATCAATAGTTGCAAATATTCAATAACTAGGAGTAAGATACCCGTTAGACGCAAAACAAAATCTTTTTTCTAAGAAATGCTGCATCCAATAGTGCATATCTACATAATAATGCAGATAACACAACGAAGATGTCAAAAGGCATGTGCAGGTACACAGAATAACTGAATCATTTGATGTTGGAAGGGCGGAAAATTGCACATGTAAATAAATAGGAAGACAAGAACAGGAATTTGTATCCAATTAATCCTCAAAAGCGTACCTACACAGATAACCCCATGTTTTATTTTTAGACTCAAGACATTTCGACTATTTTATCGCAACCTTAACAAAAAGACATATTATTTAAGTTAATTTGATTAACTTAAGGTTTTGGTGCATAATTTTTAAAAACAGACCTCACTCGATGACTTCCTACACTAGCTAACAAGATAACTTTTTTAAAAATGAACAATGAGGAGCAACAAGAGAATTTTTTTAGCTGGAGGGCATTAAGTAAGTACGAAATCCAGGGAGAGATCAAACACCGAAAAGGGGCAGAATATTTGGACGTAAAACTGAAAGCTTTAACAACAGTGAGGATCTATTCTTGAGGGAACTAAGATGCAATATAGGCTAATCATTATCTCTGATGCTATTTTTGTGCTTTTCGTTTGGATACTCGATGTGCTATATCGGACAATTAGTATGTAAATACCAAAATAAAGTTATAGTTGATAATCGCATTTGTTTATATATCCAGACACCAGAAATCATTCTTATGGTCTCTAGGAAGGCTCTACAGGGAATCTATGGTAAGAAGATTCTCTTGCCAAAATGTTTGGACATTATCAGTAGCATACTTCTGCCTTAACCTTTCACTCGTTTAACCAATGTAATATCACTCCTTTAAATAAATACTCCCATTATATATCATTTCACTTAATAAACCTCCACGTAATACCGACATTTCCATTTTTAATTAACCCCCCGCAAAAGAAAATAAACATGTAATGATATATACCCCCTGGATATATCACAAGAAATAGCCAACAAATTTAAATTAACTATTAGATATTACATAACGATAATTATATAGTACCTACTAATTTTTCAGTAGCCATTTTGACTAATTATATACTTAAATGTGCTGTGATACCTGATCCGTATTGGAACAGATACAAAAAAAAACGTCATTTGATTTACCAAATTGATATAATGTCTCTTATTGTTTTATTTTCAAGTCACTTTGGTCAAATCACTTTGGCCTCTCAACATTTCAAGGGACAAAAATATTTACATCTGAAACTGTAAAAATCAATAATAAAACAAGATGAACTTCAAATCATAATGAATAAAGGGGATAATTTTCGTCTTTCTCATCGTTTGAAACCATCGAGTATTCTTGATGGCTAGGAAGATGATTTTGTTATATTTATTGATAAGTGGTGTAAGAAACAGAATAAAAATAAAGAGTTTTCAAAGTTGGAAGAATTTAATTATTAGTAGAATACGAAATAAAATATATGGTAACTTAAAAAAAAATAGTAACACTAAATCATTATCTTTTAATGCTAGGATAAAACAAGCAATTGACAATCTACAGAATGAGCTTGCAATTGTGTCGGTGCATAAAGCTAATAACAATTTTGCCATAATTTCTTAGAAGCTGTATTGGGATGTCTTAACAAGGGAGTTACGTACGACTAATATTTACGAAAAAGTGAATTTAGAGGAAGAAAATTTAATTGAAAAAACTGAAGACATACTTTCAAAAAATTTAATTGTTAGAATTAATGACAATGATAAAAAGTTCCCTTTGCTATGTTGGACTGTAAAATTTCAAAAGAATCCCTCTAAACCACGGTTTATTGCTGGAGCAGCTAGATATCCAGCCCGCATTGCGGCTACTGACCTTTCTTTAATTTTAAAGGAAATTATAAATAAACTTAAAACCTATTGTTCTAAATTTTAATCTATAATTTTAATCCATACTGAAGTTAATAATTCACTGCAGGTGATAGACTGTTTAACAGTGGTTTCAGCTAAAAGAATTGAGTCTTTCGATTTTGCGACAATGAACACTGTAATGGGATAATGTATATGAATAATTATAATGTAATGATAATATTATGTATAATTTTGCGATAATGTATAGGCTGTAAAGAGAGGGGTCTTGAGTAGATTGGGACGGACGAGGAGGTTGTGGAAAAGGGACGGAAAAGAATATCAAGACTCCGCAATATTATAGATATTTTCATCCTGATTAGATGTTGTTCTCTTACGGAATTGACAAGACATGTACATTTTCTTTAGTCACGACTTAGTACTTTTCATCTTCATAAGATTTTTTCTTTCACCTAACGTTGGTTGATTCTAAATGGCTAGTTTTTTATCTTACTTATTAGCTAATGTATTAAATATTTCAAGAAATAATGTTTTTTTTTTACTTTTTTCTAAATCGGGTTGCAAAAGTAACAAATTTCAAAACCTTGGATTTTATAGCTGGAATTATAGGACTATGTCACATATCCCTCTTCTTGTTGTAGAATGATGTCCTCATCATTCAGGCTAATCTCCTATTCTTGTAATAGTTTATCTTTAAATATAAAAATTTGAAATTCGATATCGTTTTTTAATGTTTTGAAATTCATCCTTGTTTCCTTCATCGCGGAATAGTTATTGATCTACATCTACAGCAGTATATTCATTTGTGTTTATTATTTTTGTTTTTACACATAGAACTATGATAATGAATTAATATTAATGACAATTTAATGCCATAAAGTTTATCATCCTACACCTTACACTAATATAATACACTGCAACAGAACAACAGATTTACGCTATGAATACCTAGTTACATTTTTTTAAATGGGAAATAGTATTTGATTTTTCAGTGGTACTTAATTTTTATTAAAACTGATTTTAGTTCAACTATACTTCCAATTGGTTCAAGGTATTGAAAAATGTTGAAGCGTAACGGTTAGGTTAAATTTACGTCACAATTAAAAATACTTGTCAGTTTTATAATATTCTGTAAGTCAATACTGGTAAATTTGTCATAATTCTTCACTAAGTTAATTTTATAATATTTTGCAAATCACTACTGGCACTTTCTTATTATAATTCGTCACTAAGTTTGTTATGTATTTCTTTCAAATATGTGCCATTATTTTACATGTCCGCCCATTTCATTTTTTGATTTGGTTAATTATTGTTCGTACCAACTAATATAAGTTTTTTTTTATTTTTCCTCTTCTCACTTTCACCTCATATTACTTTTAATGTTTAATTTCGTCACTAGATTCTCACTTCACAAAAATTAATTTTTAACATTTATTGAATTGTCTAAAGTTTTTTCCAACTTTTATCTTTGAATGGTTGTTTTTTTTAAAGTTATCAAAAGTCTACTTAGATATGTTAATTCATAAGTTACAACATTGCAGCTTACGTCGTATATTTCTTAACTTTATGATTGTTGATGACTGTGCTATTTTTGGGTTTCTTCAGAGATCAGTTTGAAGGCGATCTGTTGGCTTGCTCATGGTTCTTGTCAAATTACTACCATGTGTGGGGTAGGCGTCTTGTTTCTTTGATTTAGCGCTTCAAATTTTACCCAATTGTGTTCGTGTATATTTCCTGCTGTATACATTCTCTTTTTAGGCCGACTTAGTTTTGCTCTCTTCTTAATATATCTATGTCTGAATAATCATATTTGGAATTTTCCTCTTTGCAACTGGGATTATTGAGGCGTTCTTGTCTTCGTTGATAGCTACGGGGTGGGAAATATCAGTTGTGTGGCTTTATGGGTATTCTTCGGTGGTTGATAAAATATATCAATAGATTATTTTTTAGTTACTCTTTATTTTATTGTTGCCCATAATGGCCGGTTGGTCAATGCCACAGTATGCCAGTGCCTAAAAGGATATTTTTTTGGCAGAATCACATTCTCAATAAGTATAATTGGTAAATCATTATAACAAAATTGTTAATAATACATAATCAGTAATATTTTAAGGATTATTACTTACCACTATTATTATTATTACCACTAAGTATAGTATCGTGGTGGTGAGTACACGAATACTCTTTATGAAATAACTAACTGCTTGGTAAATGTTAGAGGGCTTCTAGTATTTTACATCTAGTATTTTTCCACCAGTTTTTTCCATATTACTGATGTATGGCTGAGCCAAAAAGAAACAATTTACTGTGTCATAGCCGTTGAGCTTATATACTAGCAATGTTTAATTACTATAGGGATTGGTTATGTGTATATACAAGAGGCGAACTTTTAACACTCTTCCTTTGCTATATTCTCCCAGTTTTTATGGCTGATAAATCGTCAGGAGTAGTGGGGTTTAATTGATGCATCTCTTTTGCGTCAATTGTCTCATGCTTGGTGTTTGTTCTTAGTGGTTTTAAGAGCTTTTCATAGTACAGTGTTAGTAGTGCTCTTATTATTAGTGAAATGTGAAATACCAGAAATATAATTGTTATAATACTCTGGCAGGAATTTGGTTAAAATACACCATGCTGATTGTCCGCATATTTATCTTTGGTTCTAATTAGTGAAGAGTGTTATTCGTAAATTTAATGCCTCCTTCATCTTCGTCAATACATTGTACCTTTAATCTTCTTGATTTCTGGGTAGATAGAGGCGTTCGATTTCTCATTGTTTATATTAAGGAATATGAATGACATATTTATTCCTTGAAAGTTTATTATTTTTGGGGTTTGGATATTTGTGGTTCTTGGGATTAAAGGTGTTTGAACAGTTGTCTCTTTGGTTACAAGTCAACAACCTTGTTTAATAGTTATCGTTCCAACGTCCTGTAAGTTTTGTTAAGTTCGAAAACTGGGGTTAATTTTTTTGTATTATAAACAGAATAGGTTCCTACTGCCTTTTTGGGTACAGTAAATAACCCTAGATCATTTCGCAGAATGATAATTGTTTCCCTTTTCATGCTGCCTATTAGAGCTTCACATAAGTTATGAATATTTTTTTGTTGTAACGAAAACAGATCCAACATACATGATCCTATTGTTATCGTATAGGTGAGTAGCGTTAGTTGGGCAAACTAAGTTTTTAAATGAGACGCATTCATTAATATCTGGACGTTTGATAGTGTATATTTTCTTTTGTCCTGATCAATGAGCATGTATTCTGCTTCTGGCACGATGCTCATCAAGGAGCTATTGCCAGAAGCAGACAGGAGTTTACTTAATGCTAACAGTAAAGGTATATATTTTATATTAATCGTAAATATTGTTGGTTGAATAGTGAAATCGTTACTATTGTGAAAAGTTGTGAAAAATTGAATATCCATTGCAGTATTAAATTTAATAGATATAAGTTAAATTAATAAAATTAGTATTGCATAAAATGTCTGGTAAAGGTCATGGCTTTATCTTAACTTTCATTTTTATTTTTTTTTACTGTCACTGTTGTAAGATCCAAGATTAATATCGACGACTAGGGCTGTATTTAAACTGGTTCCTAGACCTTGTCAATGGGTATATATTTTGGCACAATTTAGGCTGATATAACGCATTGCATTACAATGTATAAAGACATTTTGGATACATTTTATTTAACCTATTCATTATTTGGGAAATTCTAGCCTCTTGTGCATGTGACTCCTTTTTTCCTTTCTAATTTTTGTATTCTTTTAAGAAAGCTAGCATTAATTATTTTTTTAATATTTTTCATTTTTCATAGTTCTTTATTGAAGGTTTTATTGTCGGGTTACTTGTTTATTTCCTTAAGTAATCTACTTTTGAGTTTATTTGGTAGGAACGAAAGAGTTCCAAAACGGTTAATTTCTACCGTTTGCCGATGTTGTCATGATTATTTATTCTATTTTGTTAAGTGACTTCTTTTTTTTTACTTGGTTTATTATGCTAAGTCGTTAAGATGAATGGAGAAGAAAAATTTTCAAATGAGAGGGAACATTCAATAGACTTATCTTTAGTATCATTATAAAATAGAAGCGAATGTTATCTTATGAATAAGCTCAGGAAATGAGAAACCGAGTTTTTTTTAAACAGAGTCAATTTACAACTTTGATTTGGGTTCTTTTAGCATCTAATAGAGACGCAATTACTATTGTTCTGAGTCACTCCTTGGCTTAGATTTTACTGTGATTTGCACCGACTTGGGACTTTAATCGTTTTTATTTTACCAAATGTAAGGTTCTACGGTGTTTAAGCTAAATATAGACTTATCTAGTTTCTTAATATAATTTACACTTTTTTTTCCTCTTATTTAGGGCTTGACGTCTTCCAGTCTTGGTTCACTGCTCAGACTTTACTATTTTGTACGGATTCAGGTGTTTTACTATGGAATCAGGACTTTGCTAATTTTGGACTGTGGTAGAAACTGGGTCAGTTTTGGGATTAGTTTGACGAAAAATTGACTTGGAAAGTTTTCCACCCTGTCCAAATTTTCATATATTTTGCGTGTATATAGACCTGTTTTTATCATCGGTTTAATAGGACTTGGCCCGTGTTTTGACATAGGTATTGCATCATCACTATTTTAATTTTTTTGACAATTCAGAATTTGATGACTCATTTGAAAAGCCCTCTCGCTGCTTTTTGTTCACAACAAAACTCCAGAAAATAAGAATAATTGCACCTTGTGACTGTTTGTTTTTGCACCAGTTTAAACTTAGCTCATCATCCATTCTGTCTTAGCTCATTTTTCAACAAAAGTGAACTTTACTCATTTTCAAGGCAAGTGAATACTTGCCTTGTTTGTCCAGGCTTATATTTATTTTTGCAAAATCAGGACTCTGCTGCTCATTTTAACACTGTGACCAATTCTGATTTAATCTATTTTATTTTTACATCAAGCAAGGTCGAAGTTTGTATTTAGAAAAGATACACTAATTTGCTTGTTTTTGTTTCTAACTAGTACTTCTTCGTATCTGAACTTTACGGCTTTTAGGTCGCTTTTTAACATAGTTATTCCTCAATTTAACCTTTTGTGATACTTATAAGGACTTAACGCTTAGCTACCTATATTTTATGCTTAGTTACTTTTTTTTTTAAATTAGGAATCTTTTATTTTTGCACTGAAATTTGGTTTGTTCTTAAAGTGGACCGGTTTTGACTTCACTTGTTTTACACATAGTTTATTCAATAAGGACTAATTTACATTTATTTTCCGTACATTTAGACGTTTTTGTTTTCTGCATAGTTCTGCTAATTTTGGTTGGTTCAAGCTAACATGGACTATATCATATGCCAGCTGTATGTGGAAAACATGGAATTGTCAATCCTTTTCTCGTGTAAAATAATGTCGATTCTTTGTAATATATTGGAACCAAAGTTTCCGTTGTTTTGGTACAGGCTAATTGTTAGTCTTTTTAGTTCCTTATAATCCTTCTCATACAAATAATGTAATGCTGGACCTGATTTGTGCTCCAAATGATTTTCGCTCACATAGTTAATATATAGGATAAGCGGCCAGAGTGTTTTTCTAACAAATTGTAATTCTTTACTAGCATTGATAGAAATGTCAAAAGCCAAGTAATCATGAAACATTCTTCATTGTATGCATATCATAGATTCTCGCCAATCAGGATTGTGATCAACGGGTTAGCCATCTGGGGGACCCTTAAGCAACACTTTGAAAGTTTGATATGCAGAATTTGGCTTATAATTCTTATTATCCCTTACTATTCTTCTTGAGAAAGAACAGAATAGCAGTTGGATCATTGACTAAATTATCGAATTTTTGCTAAGAATGATGGGGATTTGTAGAATTGAATCTAGGTTTTTTTTTTCAATTTAGATCTCTTACTGCTTCTTTTAATGCCCATTCAAAATTTGGTCTTTCAACTCGTGCTCTATTTTGATATATTTATCAAAGCATTTTACTGCTGTGACTTTACTACTAACTATCTTTATATTAACTTTAACTATTTTTCTGTAATGTTTTATCTTGTTATTAGCTGAAATGTCTAACTGTGACTGTAGGTCAGCATAGATTTTTTAACTACCGTCAGATATTCCAGTCACTCCTTTCTGTATGATTTTTTGCTAAATCGGCTCTATCAAGAAACTTATGCAGAAAGAAGTTGGAAAAAGGAAAATTTTTAGAAAGAAATTAGTTGGTTTTTAGATAGATTAAATAAAAAAAACAAGTTTTCTCAACTGAAAGTAAGGAGCGACATTAAATCTTAAAACGAACAGAAATTACTTATCATATGAAAGGGGCTGCTTCCTCATCAACGCCTCGCTCTTTACGCTAAAGTTTGACTCTTTCTCTCAACTCTTCTTTTTAATACAATAAAAAACTTTAGCGTAAAGAGCGGGCGTTGATGAAGAAGCAGTCCCTTTCATATACGAAATAATTTATGTTCGTTTCAAGATCTAATGTCGCTCCTAACTTTCAGTTGAAAAAATTTGTTTTTTTATCTAATTTCTGAACGTTTTTGAATCAATGCATGTTTTAATTTTGGCTCTCCGCAGAGGAGAAATTAAAACAAATTTGCATATTAATTTTTTTTGGCTAAATGGCTTACTCATAATTTTGATCGAAGGATTTTGAGAAAAAAAGAGCGGGGGAGGAAACCTAGTTTCCCTCCAATTTTTTGGTTAATTAAAAAGGCAGCTTGAACTTTTAATTTTTTACGAATCTTTTTATTAGTAAAAGATATACGTAACTTATAAATTGGCTTACTTAAAGAATTTTTTATTCTCATGTTTTTATTACACATATGAGAGGGTTCGCCCCTTGTCAGTACCTCTCTCTTTACACTAAATCTTAAATTTTGTCCCAATTCATTAAGAATGACCCCTGAATCACAAAAGCCGTAGAATAAATAGTTGACATTACTAAAAATACTTTAGCGTAAAGAGCGAGGTATTAGGAGGAGGTGAGCCCCTCATATGGGTAACAATTTCTGTTCGTTTTAATTTTTAATGCTGCTCCTTACTTCCAGCTGAAAAAACTTTTTCATTTTTATTTTTTCATTTTTTTTTTAAATAATGCTAGTAAATCCTGCGCTCCCTTCATGGAAATTTTCTTCCCCCATGACAAATTCTTCATACTAAAAAATCAAACTCAACTCCCCCAACCAAAAAATCCTCCTGAAAACGCCTGTACACTTCCCAATAACCATTACTATATGTAAGCATTGGTCAAAGTTTGTAACTTGTAGCCCTTCCCACGGGGACTGTGGAGGAGTAAGTCGTCTCCAAAGACATAGTTATAAGGTTTTTCACCCATGCTAAATAAAATGGCTATCTCAGAATTTTGATCCGTTGACTTTGGGAAAACAATTAGCGTGGGATGGGGCCTAGTTGCCCTCCAATTTTTTTGGTCACTTAAAAAGGGCACTAGAACTTTTCATTTCCGTTAGAACATTCTAGGACAACTGGGTCGATATGATCATCCCTGGGAAAAAAAAACAAACAAATAAACACGCATCCGTGATCTGCCTTCTGGCAAAAATACAAAACTACACATTTTTGTAGATATGAGCTTGAAACTTCTACAGTAGGGTTTTCTGATATGCTGAATCTCATGGTGTAATTTTCGTTAAGATTCTATGACTTTTAGGGGGTGTTTCTCCCTATTTTCTAAAATAAAGCAAATTTTCTAAGGCTCGAAACTTTTGTTGCGTAAGACTAAACTTGATGAAACTTATATATTTAAAATCAGCATTAAAATGCGATTCAATTGATGTAGCTGTTGATATCAAATTTCAATTTTTTTGAGTTTTGGTTTCTATTGAGCCGGGTCGCTCCTTACTATAGTTCGTTACCACGAACTGTTTGATTATTGTAAAATTAGTTTTAGTTAGTTCGCTGATACGACAGCTCATTTTCTAGTATGTCATTTTGCCAATCTATTAATAAATAAAATTAATAAATAACAGTATACAATAATACAACATGTTATTTATTAATTTTTATTGGATCTTACTTATAATGGTAATTAAGTGGGTCAATTAGATTTAAAGTTTTTTCCCTGGTGATCTCTGAATAAGGTGTGTTATGACCTTAATTTTTAAATGTTCTTATTGTTTTCCTGATTTTGATTTTTGTCTAGTTTTTCCCTGTTTTGTTTACTAAGTCGTCTAATTATTTTTTTTTCAAAAAAAATATTCTTAGCTGTTTAAACATAGAGGGTTTGTCTTTTAGCATTCCAACTTGTCAGGTTTTCAGATTACTCTGTTGGATTTTGTGGTAATTTTTTCTTCGCTCAGTCGAGGGTTCTTTCTCTGCGATTTTGCAAGGAAGTTCAGATTGAATTTTTTATACTTTTTTCTCAGGAATTTCTGACTTTTTAATTTTTTTTTGCGTTTGATGCCAAGGGGGTTGGCTTTGATCTCTCTGAGTCCTTAAGTTCTTTTTGGTCTGATTCACGGTCAGTTTCCGAAGAACTTCTGTTTGACGATTAAGTATTTGGGTCTCTGGAAGAAGACTTTAGAGATTTCGGTGGGGACTCTGCTTTTCGTTTTAAAAGTCCCTCTCTGGAAGTAGAGTGTCTGTTTGTCAATTATTCTTGTTGATTCGGGAGAGCTAAAGGATTCTTGAAAACTCGGGTAAGAGTCAAATATTTTCTGGGGGTACCTCCATTGTTTGAAAGCCATGTCTTCAGGAGGGTGGGGATCTTTTGCATCATAGTTATCTTTTCAGGATATCTAATCTTTTGGCATGGCCTTGGGTACCGTTATGTCGTGGTATCTTCATATATCTCAGGATTTGCTGCAACTTTGATTTGCCTGGTTTTAACTGGATAATTTTTTATCTCCCATTGCTTCACGTAGTTTTCTTTTGCGGCTGGCTGGGGTGATCCGACCTTTGGTCACCCAGAGTATCGATGGGCTTGTTTAGCTCATCATACAATGTAAAGGGTCTTTCAATAGGCTTTGTAGGCGATACCATGTCGTCTGGGGATCGTTTTAGAGGATAAGGGGCTGAAATCCTATCGAGAAAAAAACTGGGATTTGGGGAAATTGTATAATCCAGTTCTTCTGAACTTTCACTGGAAGACCAGTCGATTATTTTGTGTACAATTATTTTGTATGATTAGGATTTTATTTTTGAGAGTGACCATATTTGTCATTGCTAGAAATTTGTTAAAATCTTTCTCACAATTGTTTTCGAAATGCCCTTGTTTAAGATTAAAAGTTTTCAGTTATCTTAACCTTGATCATGGTGGTTTATTCTCTTCGTCTGAGGAATCAGAAGCTGTGGGACTTGATGCCCATGCTTCACTAATTTCGTTCTTCTTATGCGACTATCATGGGCCTTGTAGGTTTCGCTAGAAGTCGGATTTAATATTTTAAACATAATGCCGTTATAATTTTTTCTATTACCCTATATGGTCCAGAGTTCTCATCAGAGAGCTTCTTGTCGTCGGCTTTTTCTTAATTTTGTAGGTAAATACAATCTCCTACTCGAAAGTTAGGTTCTCTTAATAGTTCGCATATTTTTGACATCTTGTTTTAGTTTTGATTTTTCAATTTCTTGCATTAAGATTTTGTAGGTTTTTCTCATTATGTTGATAAATTCTTGTTTATAGTCCTGGGAATCATTACAATATTGTCTTGACAATAATTTTTTCATAGGAAATTCGAAATTCACGGCAAACTAGTATGTAGAAAGGATTATCGGTTATTGTTGGAGAGACTGCTGTTTTAATTACATTTGTTAGATAGTGCAAAGTTTCATGCCAATCTCTTCCATTATCTTTTGTGTAAATTCCTAGGATATTAGAAAATATTTTGTATTTATTTTAATTTTAGTATTTGCCTTGCGGGCGGTAAGGGGTTGTTACTATTTTGTTTATGCTTAGGAAGGGCATTGAATCTAGGTTACTTATGAAATAAAATTACTTCGGTTATCACTTATTACAGTTTTAGGTATCCCAGAGTTAAGGAACAATTTGGATGGGCCTTTACTCGCGGTATAGGAACTTTAGAACTTTATAAAAGTAAAACCAGAAAAACGGTCTTATACTGAAAAATAGGAAAAAACTTCGTTTTCTTAAAGAGTTAAAGAGGCTGCGTCCCAAAGTCGAACCTTAAAACGTACAGGAATTAGGAGAGGTAGTTGGGGGGCTGCCGCCTTCCAAACCCCCCGCTTTTAAAGACTCTCTTGTACATGTTTTTTGTTGTGGGGGGGCTGCCGCCCCCTAACCCCCCGCTCTTGGCTTCGGAAAGGTCCTCTTTTAATTAACAAAACAAAAAACCTGTACAAAAGAGTCTTTAAAAGCGGGGGGTTTGGGGGGCGGCATCCCCCCAACTGCCTCTCCTAATTCCTGAACGTTTTAAGGTTCGACTTTGGGACGCAGCCTCTTTAACTCTTTAAGAAAACGAAGTTTTTTTCATATTATTTCTGTACGTTTTTCTACAATCCATGGTGGATGTAATTTAATAATTCCTGTACTCCTCGTACAGGAATTAGGACTGCCTCTCCTAATTCCCGTACGTTTTAAGGTTCGACTTTGGGACGCAGCCTCTTTAACTCTTTAAGAAAACGAAGTTTTTTTCATGTTTTGTGAAAAAACCGCCCGATAAGGGACTTGAACCCTTGACCTTAGGATTAAAAGTCCCACGCTCTACCGACTGAGCTAACCGGGCATGTTTGAAGTCGAAATACCTGCATGTGTATAAATATAAATTTTAAATAACTTTTAAGAATTTCAAAAATTAACATGGGCTCTTATGGGGAAATGGGTTTTTCTAAGCTAGAAAATCGGGGGGTTAAGATTTTCCGACGAAACTTTCCAGGAAAATTACTCGGAGAATTCCACGTCAAATGTGTCTTCGTACACCCAGATCCGATGTCGGCTGTGACCTGTAGGCGTGGCGAAAAAAAAAACAAAAGGAGAACATGAACATTAAGTGGCTATGCGTGGTTTCTGGAAAACAGGGAAAGAGTTATCGGATCGAGCTGAAATTTCGCGGATAAATTCCTGGGCCCTAGGGGACCTTAACTTGTGAATTTCAGCCCGATTGGACAACGTTAAAGGGGGGGTGGGGCGGGGGGTAAAAACTTTCGGCCAGATTTTCCCCATGAAGGAAAAGTCGGAGGGGGATGAAATTTGGCAGGTTTCTTAGTTGGAGCTCGGGCTACGAAATCCATCCCTCCCCATCCCAGAGTGACCACTGGAACCGAAGATCGTTTAACATTGTCGTGGTTCGCCTCTTTAATGAGGCACGAGTGTGCCTCATTGAGGACGCAAGTGTGACCTTTATTACATATTGGTAATCCACCACAAGTACTGTACAAGTCAAAAGAAACTATTGAAGGGAAATTTGGCTGTAGGTGTTCCTACCATAGGTAGATTAGGGTAAACTTGATGTTTTTTTTAGGTTGTATTATTCACAACCATTTATATAATCTTTTAGTTTTTTAAGGCTAATTGAATGAAAAAGTATTGTTTGTGTTTCTGAAAGATTTTATTAATTTCAAGGTGTCCACCCATATCTAAATGAGCAAATTAGAATGCTGGAGATTTTAGACCTTGGGCTGAAACTGGTACAATGGAAGTTTGATTTTTATTACTATCATTTATTACGATTCTACATACTATTTTCTCATCTAAACCATATTAGAAGTTATCTGTTTTTTTTTGAATATTTTCAAGGCATTAGGTTGTTTTTTATCATATTGGAATCAATCAATCAAGGCAGTTCAGGCTCTGTTTTTTGGGTTGACATTTTTTTGGGTTGACTTTTGCATTAGTTAAGGAAAGTCGACTGCATTGGTTTCTTTCCTGGATTGGGTTATTTGGATTCAGCTTAAATTTTTGCTAATTTGGGCAAATTTTGACTTTAATGAATAAATTAATTCATATTTCTAGTCCAAATCTTGAATCTTAAGTATCCGTCTCGCAAGGACTCCCTTTGATTTTTAAAAGTTTGTAAATATTGTAATCTTTTGTGGTTTGAACGTAACATAACATTTTCTACCTACTATAACCGGTTTAAACAGAGTCTGGAGAATTAAAAAGAGTTGGTGTAGCGAGGAGATATCAAACTGCTGGTTTATTAATATATAAAAGAAGATAAACAAATATATGAAGAAGTGCTAGAAATAACCCATACCTAATACTTGAGATAAATTGACCGCAACACAAGAGTTAAAAAAGAGCAAAGGTTTTATTTTTAAAGGAAGTTAGGTTTTTGGTTTTAATAGTATCGTTTTAAAAAGGAAATCGTGAAAATCAAAATTTCTTATAACTCTTATTATAAGTAAAATCATGCACAGTCTTCCTACAAAAATAAGAATTTTAAGATATTAGAAATCCTCTATGATTCTTAAGTATTCAGTTGTAACTGAACACTCAAATGGAGTATTTACTATTAAGGAGTTATTTATGTTTAATCTTTACGAAAATGTTTTATTATACTGATTCCCTGTCAAGCATCTAATAGAAATAGGATTATTAGCTTCACCTACGGCAAAATAAAATTGATTATCAGACAAAATGAATAAAAAGCGAATATAAAGCTTTTATATTACGCTTACAAACTAAATTTTCAGAGTCTGTTTTATTAAGAAATACAGAAAATACACAGGATTTAGATGAAGGAAATTTCTGTATGACAAAGCGTCTGTTACGAACAATTTTTGGCTTTACGTAAGAACAGGATGACATGAAACCGTCGTCTAATATTATATAGCTCGATTCATCTCCTTCTATTCCAATATAAGGATCTTCATTAGTAATTACTGAATATATATGCTTACCACTAGCAGTAAGGGAATGTTTATATTAACAGGAATCTAAAATTTTGGAGAGGGAAGTCGCAAACAAATAAAACATTAACCAAATGAAATTCTAAACTACATAATCAAACCATTTCTAAAGTCGTCTATAGCCAACTCAAACTCCTTTGGTATTCTTTGTTGCACAAAGTTCAAGTATGATGTAAGCTGAACTGGGTATATAACGCCAAAAGGGAAATTACCATTTAACACTTGAATCAGACAATTGGAAAACTGTTCGAAATGAAAGCGAAAAGTTTTAAATTTATTTAAAATATTAAAAGTTGTTTTTTCCACTGCATTATGTATTTGGGCAAAGTTTACAACTAAGGAAGAAGTTATTTTCAAGGCATTATCAGACAGTTCTGATTGGAGGGTTTTAAACGTTTGGCTTACTTGGTCTAAAGTTTTGTTACACAGTTTATTAAGATAAATGTCTAATTCTGAGATTACCGACGCTCATACAGAAATGAATTTAGTAACCTTTTCTTCGTCATTACTTAATTATTTTAATTTGTCAGATGATTTTTCCAGTGCTTGTAGAACTTAAACCAACTAAAACTTCACTGATCTGCCCCACTGTAGGTAAAATGGCCCTTTTCTTACTAGGATTGACAATATTAAACTGGAATTCTTCTAAGATGTTAGAAATAAGGTCAAGTTCAGAAAGCAAAATTTTTTCTTAATTTCCCATAGTTGCTGGAAATGATCAACTAATAAATTAGTGCTATTCAACGTGTTACGGTGACCATTTGTCCTAGATTCTATTACACCTTTTAGTTTCCACATCTTGATCAAGGATAACACTTTCAAAATCTAATCCTTATTCTCTAAGATAATTCAGCATACTTCCCACCTGAATTTTAAGCAGCGAAGCCGTGTTTTTAAGCTTTTCTACGGTAAGGAAAAAAATGAGCTTGTGGTTTCCGCTTGATCCAGTTCCAAGTTCACTCAAAATTGAAAGCCTATACCTCTTCGAACAGAAGATTGTTTTCCATCTAATGACAAGTCGATTCCCTAACAAATTTTCCAAAATTAAGGAATACGCTAATTATAATTATAAGTTTCACCTTAAAGCAACTCATTTGAAAACAATCACATTTGATGCCAAAGACATTCTGCTAACAAAATTAAGAGTAACACTAATTTAATAATGTTACACAGACAATAAACTAGGTATTTTACTCTTATAAGAATAATGAATAATTGGTTTTCTACCAGTGCTGCAACAAGTACTCCAAATTTTTATTTAAGTATCAAGTATTAAGTACTCATTGTTTTTTTTACTTAAATATCAAGTAATAAGTACTTTCCAAATTCTTACTTAAGTATCAAATATCAAGTACTTGCCGAAATTGTACTTAAGTATTACTTCAAGTATTTATTCTATATATATATATATATATATATATATATATATATATATATATATATATATATATATATATATATATATATATGTATATATATATATATATATATATATATATATATATATATATATATATATATATATATATATACAACCCCTTGAAAGCAAAGGACCTTTAAAACAATTTAGTGCAGACAAAAAACTCCTGATTGGATCAGACAGATCAAATGACAGGATTAACACAGTGCACGTAAAGTTGAACTTCTGGTCATTAGTATTCAGTCAAATCTGGCACTTTTAGAAAATACACGGTAATTCTGAAACATATGGGAATGATAAAAAAAATTTTTGAAAATATTTTTTTCCCTTGTTTTGCTGGTAGACACCCAACGAAGTCCAAAATTTAATCTGAACCAATTTCCAAAACAACGACTAGAAAGAAAAAGACTATCAAAACAATTAAATGCAGTGAAAAAACTTCTGATTGGATCAGACAGATCACATGACAGGTTTAATACATTGCACATAGAGTTGAACTTCTGGCGATTGGTGTTCATTCTGGCGATTGGCGAGTTTGTCAAATCTGGCACGTTTAAAAAAAATATAGGGTTATTCTGAAACATGTGGGAATGGTGGAAAAAATATTGTTAATAGAAAAATAAACTTTGGATTGGCTTTAAAACAGACAATAGGTAATAAAGTAGTTCATTCTCTGATTCAATAAGTAAAAACCTTAGCAACAAAAAAAAAACTCAAATTTAAAAGTAAGTGAGTCAGTTGTAGACTTTTTTAATAAAATAAATCAAAGCTTAATAAAAAGAGCAGCAAAAATACACAGTTTTAGCAGCTAGCCGAAGGTCGCTGGCTATCAGCGAGCTGAAAGAAAAGAAGAGTATGAAAATGAAGTCTTGATTCACAATTTGATGACCTGTCTCGCCCTCGGCACCTTTACAAGGAAACTGCCTCAAGTTTTCAATTTAAATTTCAGACACGCTATGAAAATGTATGACATCTATATCCTTTGGCTGGTTTTCACTCAAGCCAGCCGCATGCTGTGTGGTCAATTCAAATGGTCGGTAAAATTCCCTACAAACATTTATTATAAAATCACGGGCCCGCAGAAAGCCCGCTGATTTAGATGCATTCCATACGGCTGGTCAAACTGCAGAATGAATGAACTTTACTAGTCGTAAAAGTATAAAAAACACAAAGTAGGGAGTATTATAAATAAAAAAAATGATAAACAGCAAGAATTAAAATTAAAACTAACAAAAGACAACATGGACTAATTGACCAGTATCAATATGGAAAAAATGCTGCAGAGGGTCGTAAACTTGAATAAAGTAGATAGTCTTTTTGCATAAATTATCGCTGGAAGACCGAATCCAAGAAGGCATATCTATTAAACCAAATCGAGAAATTATTTTTCTGTTTTGCGCGCCATTTAGGAAGCCGGAGGAGGAATTTGCAATATCTGAAACGTAGAGGATGGCGACTTTTCTTACGAAACAGATGAGCCATGCCTGATAGAAACAAAAGCACAGGGGTGCAATAAGCGCTATAAATCATGCACAAACCGTTGCGGTTGTAACGGTTTTTTTTGGGGATATTTTTCCGTAATGAGGCGTAGGTTTTTCACGGCTTAATTCACCAGGGATGAAAAGGTTTTGTAAAGTGTTGGACCGAAATACAGACCAAGCCAACTAACTAAAGAAGAGCATGGCAGAATTGGAGTCCCAGCAACGGATGGAGCGACCGCATAAAGGCTATTAAAACAAATAAACTCGCATTTAGACGCAATAACTGACAGTCCAATCTCAGATAGTTCATTGGTTAATATAGTAAAATTGGAAAGCAATCTACAGCGAGGCCAGGCAACAAGAAGAACGTCGTCTGCATATGCAACAGAAGACTAACCAATATTACCGTAAGAAACAAAACTTTTAAGGGGATGCAGACACGGTGCAAGCACACATTTAAATATACTAGAAGAGTTGCAACCCATCTATTTCTAGCAGCAGTTTTCACACCATGAAGTGGTACAAACCATGAGACTAAGTCGAGTAACAATCTCCTGAGAAAAAAGGAATAAAACAAGAGCTAAGAGCTCATATGGCACTTGTCATCAGGTTGGAAGAATCAAGTGCTCATATGGCATGAGCTCTACCAAAATTATAAGAATCAATAGATTAATTTAAAAGAAAAATCAGAGCCTTAATGCCGGTTGGCATTTAAAATAAGAGCTCTGAGACACAAGGTCCTTTTAAATATCAAAATTCATTAAGATCCGATCACCCACTCGCACGTTAAAAATAGCTCATTTTTCTAATTTTTCTTCTCCGTTCAGCCCCCCCCCCCAGATGGTTGAATCGGGGAAATCAACTTTATCAAGTCAATTTGTGCAGGTCAATGACACGCTCGCCAATTTTCATTGTCCTAGCACGTCCAGAAGTACCGAACTCACCAAAGCACTGGAGCCCCCTAGCTACCCCAAAGAGAGTGGATCCAGTCCGGTTTCGTCAATCACGTATCTACGACATTTGTTTATTCTACCCACCAGGTTTCATCCCAATCTCTCTGCTCTAAGCGTTTTCCAAGGTTTCCGGTTTCCCCCTCCAACTCTCCCCAAATGTCACCAGAACTGGTCAGGGTTTAAAATAAAACATCTGAGACATGAGTTCCTTCTTAATATTAAATTCAAAAATACCTCACGAACGGTCACCCGCTCGTAATTAAAAAGTACCACTTTTTTATAATTTTTCCGAATTAACACCCGCTCAAACTCCCCCATAGAGAGCTAATCCATTTTGGTTATGTCAATCACCTATCTAGGACTTGTGCTTATTCTTCCCACCGGGTATCATCCTGATCACTCCACTATAAGCGTTTTCCAAGATTTCCAGCCCCCTCCCCCCCAAATCCCTCCAATGACACTGGATCCGGTCGGGATTTAAAATATGAGATTTGATCGACGAGGTCCTTCTAAATATGAAATTTCATCTGATCAAATTCAAGATTTGATCACTCGTTCGTAAATTAAAAATACCTCATTTTTTCTAATTTTTCAGAATAAACCCTCCCCCCACTCCCCAAAAGAGAGTGAATTCGTTCTATTAATTTCAATCGCGTATCTAAGACCTTTGCTTATTTTTCTCACTAAGTTTCATCCCGATTCCTCCACTCTAAGCATTTTCCAAGATTTTAGGTTTCCCCCTCCAATGTCACCTGATCCGGTCGGAATTTAAAATAAGAGCTCTAAGACTTGATATCCTTCTAATATGTCAAATTTAATTAGGATCTGATCTATTTTTTCCAAATGAACAGTCCTCCCACTCCCCCCCAGATGGTCGAATCGGGGAAACAACTATTTCAAATTTAATCTGGTCTGGTCCCTGATACGCCTACCAAAATTCATCGTCTTAGCTTATCTGGAAGTGCCTAAACTAGCAACACCGGGACTGACAGACCAATAGACCAACAGAATTTGCCATCACTGTATGTCACTCGGTAAATACCAATTGCCATACAAAGTAATTTTTCTCTGGGGATGGAATATTAGGTTGAAGGCTGGGTTTGGTATGATTTATTTTGGAAAATGATTATTTCCAGGCTTTGGGCAATCCTTAGGTGGAAGTAGTTATAGGTCCTACTAAACTGAAGTTAAACTCGACTTTCTTAAAACTTTAAACCCCCTCCCCCTCACCCTATTTTAGATAGAGCTTTTGATATCAGAGCTCGATATAAGCCCTGATCCCAGTCATCTTTGACCTAGCTTTCGTTTAGATCCAATGCTCCATTCGCAAGTCATACTAAATTAAACCAAAACTTTGACTTTTTTTCAGCACTTAAAACCCACTCCCCCTCATTCTATTTGAGCTAGGGTTTTCATCTCAAAACTTGATGCCTGTCACAGTCTTGGGCACCTTTGGTTCAATCTTCACTGAGATCCATCAAACTCTCGCAAGCTACACTGAATTAAATGAAAAACTCAACTTTTTGTTAGCACTTAAAGCCCCCTCCCCCTAATTAAGCTAGGGTCTTCATCTCCAAACATTATGGGTCTTATGGTTTTGGTATCTTTGGCTTGACTTTCATTGAGATCCATTAATTCATTCGCAAGTTAAACTGAGTCAAACAAAAAATTCAACTTTTTTAGCCCTTAAAGCCCCATCCTCCTCGCCCTAATTAAGCTTGGGTCTCCATTCAAGATTTCAATGCATATCATGCTCTGATGTATCTTTATTCAGTTCTCATCGAATCCATCTCTCCATTTGCAAGTTATAGTGAATTAAATGAAAAACTCGAAATTTTTTAACACTTAAAGCCCCATCACCCTAATAAAGCTCAATTTCAAATAGTTCAATTTTAATACAAATCTGACTGGCGGTTCTCCCGCTATTCTCGATTCCACAGGCGGGTGGACAGAGAGACAGATCTCAAAAACCTATCTTGATGGACATTTTCCACCATCCAAACAGGTGATGATGCCTGGATGATGATATGCTATTGTTTTCCTTTTTTTGGATCCAATGAGCCAACATGGCTACATAAGACGTTGTAAAATCGGTCCATCCGTCTGTTTGTCAGTCCGTCTGTCTGTGTAATCATCTATAGGAGGAGAATCGCTGGTTGGATTTGGATGAAAGTTTTGATGGCCAGATTTTGTGCCAAGGATCATGAGACACATCAAGTTGAAAGATGAAGACCCTAGCTCAAATAAAACACGAGGGAGAGGGCTTTACCTGCTAAAAACAGTTTTTCGTTCAGTTCAGAGTAACTTGCGACTGGAGTGATGGATCTGAATGAAAATTGAGCCAAAAAGGTCTAAAACCATGACAAATATCGAATTTTGAGATAAAGACCCTAGCTCAAATTTAATAAGGGGGAGTGGGTTTTAATTCCTGAAAAATCTAACTTTCTGTTTAATTTAGCATAACTTGCAAATGGAGTAACGGATCCGAATGAAAACTAGACCAAAGATGTTTAAGATCAGGGCTCATATCAAGTTCTGGTATCACAAACCCTATCTCCAATAGGGCAAGGGGGAGATGGTTTCAAGTCTTAAAAAAGTTGAGTTTTCCTTTAATTTAGTAGGGCGTATAACTTATGAATGGAGTGACAAATCTGAAGTCAGATTCATCTGAATACCTGAAACTACTTAATTGTGCAATGAAGATGATGGTTGCACATAGAATTTCAGATTCATTTTTATTGCTGAAGTCTTGGGCCTGGCGGCCTCCAGTAGTATTGGGCCTATACTACTGATGAATATTTTTTGTTTTGACAGTTTTTCATGCTGTAGTAGCATAATAGGGCAGAGTTGGTTTATTGAGTATATTACTGTACATAAGAATTATAGATCAATAGGCAATAGCTCGGCAAGGCAATATGCTAGTAATATTAGAACATCAATGTTCTTAAACTTGGAGTAAAAAATTACATTAAGTTTTAAGTTAGGATAAAACATTGTTTATCAGTTATTAATGAAGTAAGTGTGTTATTAGAATATTATTAAAGATATAAGTAAGGGTATACTAATGAACTCTGATAGTAGTTTTGAAGTAATAATTCTTATTTTACTTCGGTTTTATATGAAACTATATAATTTATAAATTGCTGGAACGAATCTTTTTACTTGAAAATTTTATTTGCTTTTGATATGTAACCTTTTTAAATTTATGCATTCAAAGATAAATCTATAACAAACGTGTTTTAGTCTATATCCTCTAAATCTGTAATTCCAAATTTTAAAGGTTTTTGGGCGGATTAATTAAAATTTTTAGTTAAAAAAAGGATTTTATGTGGTTCAGTTATTCCTAAAATAGTGTTAGTTCCATTGAATGTGGATACAGGGAATCGCCAGTTATAGAGGTATCCTAGAGGCTTTTATTCAAATTCTTAGATGAGCTGAGTTAAGAATTTCAAAATTTATACACTTTGGGGGAATTTATACACTTAGGGGGATGTATATTATAGACGATATTCAAAGTCTAAATGTTATTGTCATCCTTGGAAGCCAGTGTTTAATTTTTAGGATTTAGCATGGATAGGCAAGGGTTATTTATAGGCAAAGGGTTATTATTAAGGGTTATTATAGGCAAAGGTTATAGGCCAATAGCTTCGTATCATAACACTTTGTATCGCAGTTTATAGTTTATTCGAAAAAATGTGTGTATCATACATAAAATATAATCAAAACACGATCTATTTTCTTTATTTAATCAGGAAATCCTGCATAGAATTTTAATTAGTTCCAATAGGCATCGGTGTTTGGTATTCATGTTGATTCAATTAGGCTATTGGTTAGTAAAGCAGTTTTAGCACTAAAGTCAATAATAATGGTGGCCTATTCACTGTTCTACCTATTAATACTGGTTTAGGTAGTCCTTTATTATCTTTTTGTTTGTGAACAAGAAACAGCCAGGTTTTTGCAATTAAAGTATTTTGTTTTTCATTTTATGAAATTCTTTATGAGATTCAAAGTTTTTTGAACTTTTTTTAATTTATCGGGCAACTTAAGTATTTGGGTTTTTTAGTTCATTTAGTAATAAATTTTACAAGTTTATTTTAGATCGGTAAGCATAATGTTAATAATTAGGTTTAGAATTTTCATATAATTTGCTTTTAGGTAGGAAGCTGAAGCTTAAACATATACTTTAAGCTGACTTTTCCTAGTATGTTTGTAATGTTTTTCTCGGTTAACTTTGGGTTAACTAAAATTGGTTGAACTATTATAACTACCCATAGCTTTAAAGTCATTAGTAATGAGTTTTTTAGTTACACATTCTCTGGTAGAGATTGTTTTATTTCTTCCAAGAGCTTTCATGGTATTTTTTTATTATTTAGCTAGAACAACATGACACTCAGTAAATTATGAAAATATATATGTGTATATGGGTACTTTTATTTTTGCAGGCCTTACGAGCAAAAAAGAAACAATTTTCCTAGCCAGAATTATATTTTATTCCGATCATTAGTTTTAAATATGGCTCTTTGGCTTTAAGTATTATTTGATAATTTCTGTTTGCTGATTTGCTCAGTTTGTTCCTACCTGTTTGTTGGTTTATTCTTTAAAGTAATACTTGTTCCAAGTTTCAACTTGTAGTTAATTTTTGGGTTGTTTGCTATTTGAAATTATTTAAATATTAACCAAGTTTAAGTTTTCGGTATCTGGCGGGTAAAAAAAAGGTTGTTATAGCTTAGAATTTTCCTTTCTAACATGTCTTAATAGTTGGTTCTATTCTTTGAAATATGTTTGTCTATTAAGGAAAGGGGCAGGATTTGTTTAAAAAAATTGAAATATCCGAATAGCCTATTAAAGGTCTCAGTGACCTATGTTTTTTTTATTTTTTTTTTCTAAAATTACTGTTGTGTAGATAATATGTATTAAATTTAATATATATGCAGTCAAATTACAAAGTCTACTACTCTGTAGGCTATTAGTTAAGAGATTTAGTTTTAGAATATTCTTTTTCATGTTAGGCCTTACTTTATTATAAACTAATTATAATTTCTTTATAATTACTAATTATATTTTCTTCTTATAATTAACTAACACAACCATTCCCATGCCACTGATGACCATAGAAATAAGCGTTTCTCCTTTTTTTCTAAGGACTAGTTACGATGACTTCTCTTCTACTTTATATGAAAAAATAAATAAAAAATTTTATTGTCCATTACAACTACACATGAAATGCCACACATTGGAGTATGAAAAGATAATCCCAAGTTTTCTGTTTAATTGCCCGTCTGATCTGGCTTAAACCTTAGTGAGTCTTGGCGGAGCATTCGTTGCCCCGTCTCAAGAGATTATTTACCTAGGTCTACCTATTCGAGATTCATTATATTCAACAAGAAAGTTATTGGTGGATAGAAGTGAAAAGAAAATCCGGGCTGCTTATGCTTCTTTAGTGCTATCGCAGACATATACTGACAAAAAAAGCTCCTGGAAAAATGTAAGATGTGTTGTTATTCCCCATGTTTTGTGAATGAAAATGATAAGAAGTAGATTGAAAAGCTATTCTTTTTTTGTGCGAAGTTTCTTCTGAGTGTTCTGATATAGTCCCGTAACACCGTACTGAAAAAAAGTTACGGAGCTCTCGAGCTGATTGTACAGCTTGATAAGGTATATGTAAAATTGTTGTGAAAAGAGGTTTGCCACCCTTGGAGTGGTTTGGTTTTTTGAAAAGTCTAGTTTATTCGTGTTTTTTGTATATATTTATTCCTATTTTTGAATGTGTCTTTTTCTTTTTTTTTTTGGCTATTCCATCGCCATGCCTGTGTTATCGATGGGTTATAAAATACATTCATTCACTCACAAGAAAGGATATAATAAACCAACGAATGACACTTAAAGTTAACAGAAAATAATTTAAACAGGTAATAAATAAATATATGCAAACAATACATTCAAAGGCGCTGGCTAATAGCTTGAAAATACTATTTTTACTATCAAGTGATGAAGCAAACCGGTGCTTTCCTCTCATTACAATTATTAAAGGGTCGCACAGATTATGCTTAGTTAAAATTCTAGTACTACGTGTCCAAAGTGGTAAGCCCAAAATATACTTTGCATACTTACAGAAGAGGGATCTGATACGCTTCATATCCCTATCAGTAAAAATAATCCAAAAAGTAAAACCCAACAGCATTGTAAAACCCGAGAAATTGCTGCGCTTACAAAGTGACCTACAAAATATTAAAGCACCATAAGCCTTTTCAGCCAATCAGGCCTTCACGGGATGTCTTCATATTATGGCCAATGGGGAGCCCAAGATAAGTCATTGCTTTGGTAGAAGAAATCACCTCATCACCGAACTTCTCCTCATAGGAAACATCATCATTACCCTTGGGGTCAAAAACAAGTAGAATACTTTTACTGGCATTAAATGATAGGCTAATTTTAGTATAATAAACATTTAAGATGTTAAAAGTTTTCTCAATTGGAGGCATAGAGTGGCTTGAGTTTAAAACATCATCAGCATAATTCAATACTAAACCATGAAGTCTGCGATAAATACAAATAGTGATTGTTTGCGATTGTGCCTCAAGGACGCTATTATTATAAAGAGCAGGAGAGGTAATTGAACCTTGACGAATCTTTTCTCGTACAGGAATCATACTCAGAAAAAACAAAGCCCCCATCAACGGGTACCTTAATTTTAACATGGAGCTTTCTATAAATACTTCTAAAACAAGTTACAATGGAGTCATCAAGACCTCGAATCAGAGCCAAAAGTAGCAAATACGAGTGTATACTAGAGTCGAAACCTCGACGCGCATCATGACTACCAAGAACTAGGGGTTCCCCAAGCTCACTCGATTCAATTAAAAGATTTGCAAGAAGGCAATGGATATGATCTCTGCTTACACGCTTTTAAAATCCGAACTTTGAATCCGGGGAATAACAACATACATTTACATCATTAATCACAATCAACACCATTAATTATATTAAACAGAAAATACAGTAATTGGACGGTAAGAACCACATACAGAGGGATCATTACCTTGTCTTAAAACAGGTGTCAAAACACCAGTACAAAAATAATCAGTAACTAGACCCGAATATATATATAGATATCGATCCTTTAAGCTACTAAAAACAATCATTGTGTTACAGTCTGTAAAACATGTGTGGTTTACAATGTATTCTGCCCTATTGTCACTTTTTATTAACAAACAATAACTTTGTTTCGGTATTTGCATACAGACAATCTGAAAAATTTATTTAAATAGGCTATGTATTCAGAAAAAAGTATAAACTTACGCTGAAGGCTAAATTTCGACTCACTAAAATCCTTCTGTCATCGTATATATTCTGGTGTTATGAGTTGTTTGACCTCCTTCGAAATGAGGATGTCGTTAATTCACTATTTCACAAACTCACAAATTCTTCTCATCTTGATTATAAGATGTTGTTTGTTCATGAAATTTATGGGACATATTTTCAAATTCAAGGGATATATATTCAAATCTATGGGATATATATTCAATATGCGAATAACATCATCTTTGAAGTAAGTCACGAACTTTGTTTAAGGCACGAAGTGGTCGGTTCTTGAAAACTAATTTTTTATCTTTTTTTTTGCTAATGTAATGAACATTTCAAGAAAGGATATTTTTTGCTATTTTGAAATCGGGCTGCAAAAATAATAGTTTTTACTTCAAGCAGTATAAACCTTTACAGATTGTAACAGGAATCTTAGGGGTTTATGTTGCATAATAAAAAAAGATAAATTTTAAAGTTCAGAAGGTGCAGTCCATGGGAAACTTGGCGGTAAGGCGCTGGACAAGGACAGCAGCAGTCCCGGCAAGAATGCTACAAAACGATCTGTAAACGCAAGGTCAAGTTCTGTCTTGTACTATACTCGTACCCACCTATTCAGTCTATTTTTTTGAAGTTGCCATCCTCCTTCGCTGGGCATCATACTGGGACCGTACTACTGAAGCTATGATATAGTTCTACTGAACTACTACGCGCAACGAATGCTACGAAACGCAAAGGCAAGACACAACTTACTATTTCCTGAATAAATTCCTTAAATATAGAATTTTTCATTTTAGAACCCTTTCTTTCAAGTAAAGCCCGTTCAAACGCAACCCTGTCGCTTTTTTGTAGAAATCTTTGATCCACATTAATCTTTATCTCTTAGCTTAAGTGTGTTTTAGAACTAAAATCTTTCAAAAGCGGATTGTTTCCTATAAGATGTTTATTTAAAAACTGACTGACAACTGATACATTAGTTTTACATGTAGGAAACCGCTGTACCGGGGTTTACATATTTTTGCGTGTTAGCGAAGGAATTTTGGCAGCCACTTGCGTTTGTTTGAAATGGCTTTATTCTCATTTTCGGCTAGGTGCTTTAAGGAATAAAACGTATATTAAAGGATAGACTGGTCATTTTTCTAGACCTTGGTAATTTTTCATTCTTGGGTAAAAGATAGCGAAAGTCTGTTAAAATTAGTATTCAGTTAAAAAAAACACCTTTTGACTTGGAACTTTTTATTTTTTATTAGTATAATACAAATACAGTGTAAACGTTAGTGTAATACAAACAGAATTTGAAATCACTAAGAAACGAGATCAAATATTGAGGCTTTTGTGTTAAATTTGTATTCCAAAATTGAAGTAACTTTAATTGGAAGGAGGGAGAGGGGGCATACTAGGTCCTTTTTCGCAGATATTTTTAGATTAAAACAATCTTTTCGTGGTAATATCAAAAAAGTTTTTTTTTAATTCGGTTCAGGCATTTTATTTCTTTTCAGCTTGTTGATCAACAATCGTTCGGTTACAAAACTTTCCAGTCAAATAAACCTTTTGTTTACCCCAGCTCCTGTGATACCTGAATGGGGATATCTTAACAGCATGATTTTATAGTGAGGTAATATGTTTTCAGTTGACATATCCTGCAAGTCATGCAACGATGGGCTCAATTAGCAGTTGGAATGGTTGACTGCCTGGGAACACCAGGCCCATTCCTGATAAATATCACTTATAATTCAAAGTATATTCAAAAACAGATCTCTCCGTCCCAATTCTGCAAATGTCGAGCATTAATATCAGCCCTTTGTAGCCCTCATTAGCCAATCTTATTTGTTCTGTTCTTTGCCCCAGCTCCCGTGATAACCCTGAATGGGGTTATCTCAACAGCACAATTCTTATAGTGGGGGACTGTATAATCAGTCGACATTCTGCAAGTTATACGAAGTTGTGTTCCGTAAGCAGTTGGGGTGGGTGACCACCTGGGAGCATTGCGCCCATTTTTGATGATTGTCACTCTTCTTTTTCAAATTATAATGAAAAACAGATATTTCAGTTAGAAGTTTGAAACTGGACACATTACTGAAACGAACGAAACCTACATGGAATTGTAAAAAAAAATCATTTTTCAATTTACGAGCAAAAGATTTCGATCTTTTCTTCTGCCTAGAAAGAATTGTAAACCATAATTAAATCTACTTACCACGTCTTTTAAGTCTACTGACCTTGTTTTTTCAGGGGTTGATTGTATAGATATAGAACTTTTATTATTTTTTCCATAATTTGATTTTCTCTCAAAATATCAGCTAATTTGACTCCAAAATTAATTTCTCCGATTTTTTCTCTGAATTTTTGGCAGCCTTACGATTGCGAATGATCTTTTTCGTGCCTTTTGTTCAATTTACTGTTTTTTTTTTCCATCTACTGTGCCAAAATTTCTTGTTTAGTCCGTTTACCCTCTCTTGTACTCTATTCAACTATTGCTTTACCGCTAACTGCTTCGTGCTCAACGCTAATTGTATCTTGGTTTTGCCCAACTACGGATAAAGTATCTGCAAGCATCCAAAAGTCTTGTAAAACAATATTTGACTCTACAAGATGGCATATAAGATAAGTTAGAAAGGTTGGTTTTATATTCATTGATCACTTGTACTTCAGTCAATTCCTTTAAAGAAACTTTGTCGCTGATTTAGGTGAAAGCTTATAAAAAAATGCATTAATGTCAGTCGCATCCATTGTCTATATTGTAGCGGTATTTCATATCAAAAAGTTAGTTGTTTATTCTGAGACGACTCATTAACAACTAACTAATCATAGATCAAGTAGAAGATTATATTCAGGGAATCGCTGTACCCGAGTTAACATTGTTCTCTGCAGCAGCTAAGCAATTTCGATATTATTTGTGTTTGCTTGTAATGGTTTTGTTATCATTTTTGACTAGGAGGTAGGGTTTTGAAGAATAAAGCCTATACTAGAAAAAGACTGGTCGTTCTTCAATTGGTTACTTTTTTTATTGCTTGATCCCAACTAATTTGCCAGTAAATTGACAGGGAAGAGTGAAACTCCATCAAGTTTTAGCGCTCAATCAAACAAAAACATTTTTCCTAGGAAATTTTTAGTTTTTATTAGTGAAATCCAATAAAAAAAAATCTTACAGAAAATGGAAAATAGGTACATGTGTGTTTGTAAATTCCCATTGAAATTAATTCTACCACTCCAAGTAAACCACAGAAGGTAGAGCAATAAGAAACGAGGCCGTGAGGCTTATATGCCAAAGCTGTACTCCAATTAAGATATAGTTCTAAGAATTGACCATGGAAAAATGCGTTTCAGTTTATTAAGGAACTAAAGGCTTGTGGAGACTTTCATTTTAATAAGGTAAATGTGATGCTTGAAGAAAAGATTCTTATCAAGCAAGAAATTAAAACTTTCTTGCTTGAAAATAATAAAAATTATTAAAATATATTTTAAGAATTTAGGTTTAAATGGACCACTTTTTGATTATAATCACATGCTTTCTTGCTTAGTTCTACTCAGCAGTGGTCTCTTATGAAAATACTAATCTCCTTTAAAGAATTGTTTTGAATTGAACCAATTTTCATTGTTGATTTGCTGAGATATACTTGAGTCAACAGCTGAAAAATACCAACAAAATCCATTAGCAGTATCAGCATTCTCCTTTGACGAAACCCTATGTGGAGAATTAATAACATTTAGAATTTCTTCTTTGAGTTGTTTCTTATGAGGTGAAGTATCCATTTTGTTATTTTCCAACTGGGATTAAAAAAACCCGTCATTATTCCTTGACAGATTGATTCGAAGAAAATGGGGAATAACATTAGAAATACACAAGACTAGACCAACCATTTGCCATCCTTCTGTAATTTAGTAGTTTCTTTTTGTAACTGGGTATATCAAGAAGCATTTCATTATTAGAATTCAGAAAAGTCTCACATAATCTGACAACATAAGGTTGTCGATCAGGAACTATCTACCTCAACTGATCAATCGATGAACATAGTCCCTGAGTATTGAGTTGAAGGACTTAAAAATTATCATCTCGTCTAGTAACCCACTTTAAATCGGAAACATACTTACTAGTAATGAAATTGGAGAAGTTTAAACAATTGTTTTGAATTTGACCTATACAATTATCAACAAAACTCAATATTTTCTTATACTTTCATGCATTAACTTTTCAAACAGTTTAGAGAATACCGGTACAATTAAAATTGGCATGCTGTTATTAATTTGGCATTTATCTTCATTCTTAAGCATAACTAGTATCTGATGTTTTTTTTCAGTTTTTTGGGAACAAATTTTTTTAATGAAATGTTCAGCAGTAAAAGAAAGACATGACAAATCACCGAGAAAATTGATCTTAATGCTATATTTGTTATTCTATCCACTCCCGGGGATTTGAAGGGACCAAGGGACAAAAATAATGTTTCTATTTAAATCTCATTACTATATTAAAAAGTATACTATATTAAAAAGTATAAGCTTAATGCTGTTTTGTTTCAGCCAAGCACAATATGTAATGAGCTCATAACTGATTTGGATTCATAAATATATTTATATAACAGGATTAGCCTAGTGTTTTCTCATTCCAATCCCAAAATCTATATAATTGCATTCTTATCATTTTAATTTTTCTAGAGGATTTATTTATTGTTGTTTTATTGTGATGGTGAAAATTAAATTCTTGGTTACGATATTAATTCTGGCTGGTGAAATACAAAGAATAAATTTGCATGATGACAAATGATCTGGATAGTGCAGGTATCGATCTTCTGATGCTCTATCTTCGAACCAGGAATGCAATGCGTGATTGGGGGAGGGGAATTAATCGACATTTCTTCTATTTGTGCGCTTTTTCTTGACAACGGCTCAACATTTTTCGGGAAAATTAGTACCTTGGGATTTTCTGGCCTAAAAAAAAATCTATATAGGTCAGAAGCTTCAGAAAATTCGCTAAGACTCTAATTTTGAAAAAAGTTTTATTTGAGCGATGTCAAATTTATGAATACATTTCTAGAGCATACACACGTCCTTTTTGCCTCAGTAATGGTCTATGATGCTGGCAAAATTACATAAGAAACATATGATTGACAAAAAAAATCATATAATTCGCGTCATGTTTTTATGTACATTTCAAGAAAATAAGTTTCATCATCCCGCCGAGTAGTGAAAGTTTTCAAAGTCCATCACAATCACGTAAAATTGAAACAAAAAATAAATCAGAGATATCACGATTGTCAAAATTCTTAAAGTAAAAAGGACAGTTCAAATGAAATCTGATAATTCGCATTCTTGCTGTCGTTTATTTTCTCATTTGCTTCCGTCAACTACGTACCTTTCTCACAATATCTACTAATTTTTACCAGATGCTGCGAATCAAAATTTATCCAGCTATGGCAAAACCTATGAAGCTATGGGGATGGCAACATTTTAATTACAGTTTGGAAGGGCGTTTTCTTCTATTTGATGTATTAAAGGAGGAAATATACCTATAATTTACCTTCCAGTTGGTGATAGCCTTATTTGTTGGTTTCTACTTACCACGAGTATATAATCTTTCATTTCCCTTTCTATTAAATTTTTTATGTTCGGCATTCATGATATAATCAATGGATTTTAAGAAATGGTATAGCTAGCCTATAGCGAAAAAGTTCCAAAGTATTAAAAAACTATAGTACTTGTATTAGAACACGAAAATTTAATGGGCTGAATGTCCAATATGGTGGGGATGTGAATAAACTGACTTTAAACCATGAATGGCTTAGAAAAACTGACCACTTAAGAAACTGTATTTAAACTGATGGCTCGACGTAGGATCAAGCAACTAGAATGATATGCTGTCTCAATATTTATATTTTAACAAAAAAAGCGCTCAATGTCGAGCTCAAACCAGTTCATTTTATTTATTTTTCACCATCGGTAGTTTTTCCAACACTAAAGAACTTCAGCATAAAGAACAACCTTATTTTCAGCTGAAAATGCTTGTTTTTTAGATTTAAAGTTATGCAACAGGAACAATGCCACAACGTGAGAATTAACTTTTAAAGTAGCATACGTAACGTAAAAAGAGGAGGATAGAAAGTGTTTCAGCTTTTTGTATAGGGTATTTATTGATAACTTCCGAAACTTCGAAACTGTACTGTACAGTGAGAAATAAAAAAAAAATGTTCCAAGTAGAATTTTTAATTTTGTAAAATAGAACGCGTCAAGGGTGGTCCCAAAAGAGGATTTGCTTCCAGGGCTGTCAAAAAGCAGGCTTGCTTTAAGCTTTGTATCGTATTAACAGACTCAACCGTATTCCTTGGTTAGTTTACTCTCTAAAAATTTTCCAGAAGTTCTCCAATTTATTTTCACTGAAAATGGCCTCTTAAAACGTAAACGATCTAACTTGTATGAGCGTAAACTTTCATTATTTGAGTTGCTTGGTTCACAGTTAATCCCTACAGACGTCGAACAATTCAACCAGAACCTCTTCAATTATATTCTTAGAAACACAAAAGGGCTGGTAGTTTTTTCTAAATGAAGAAGTTCATGGAGCTTAAAGAACAGAGAATCTTACGCCAAGTCACAAATAGATACGATCCCCAACTACCAGTCACTATGAGCTATCTCAAGGTTTGGCATTATTGGACACTTTTCTTTCAGAGTAAAAGTTTAATGCAGGAAACGAGCTTGGGAAATCTACAGCTATACTCAACACATTACTGTCATGTATCTTCAAAGCTCGTTTTGGTTTTATTTAATAGATTATACCATATGCTGTTGACCTTAATAGGCTGTTCCAGTCGGAGGATACCAGAATTCACATTCTGTATAGTCCAGTTAGTGAGCCTTATAAATCAAATTTTCCGGCATTTTGTGAAACCACACTGTGTGTAAAAAATAAAAGCGCCATTGATACAGGTCGGGGACCACACATGTTCCTTCGTCAAAAAACGGTACAAGGCATATACCATTCTTAGCGATTTTGTAATAGCAATTCGCTAGCTACCGATGCAGAGCTAATCTGATTATTTTTCTCTTATTAAAGTAAATAGCATCAAGGTTTTGCCTGACCTTGTCCTGAGGATTTTCAGGTGTTATTAAAAGTATTACGCGTTTCTAATCCGTGGTGTTATGCTGAAACACCATTATAGTTTAGATTTACTCCATTGTATTATTTATTAGCCTAATTCATCCCTTCCCAATCCAATTACATTAGCCATGCAAGTAAAAAAAACTGGCGATGTTAGTTAATCATGAAAACTTCTGTGATGATATCGCAGTTTTTAATTAAATGCATAAATTTATATGTAGATGAGATTCAGGAGATTTTTAAATATTCAAGCTCTTTGATAGAGTTCTTGATTAGTATTCAAAGTTCTTGCACTTAAAACTCTATCGTATTCACATTTTTGTATCTACAAATTAGTATTCCAGATAGGAATGAATAAATTTGTATTCGTTAATGTGACTTTTGCTGTACTAAAAAAAACTCTTTGTGTTTACCCTTGTATGTAAGTGTGATTAGAGCTATCCCAAAGTAAAAGTTCAGATAACGTTTTCTTTGGAAGTTTGGACTTAAGCTTCAGTTGAATTCCAAAATAATAATTTATAACTATGTTACTTTATAGTATAGAGCATACTTGCAGTTACTCTTTTGTATACTTTTGATTAGGAACATACCAGAGTAAAAGTCCAGGTAAACTCCCTCTTGAAAGTGTAGAAACAAGCTTCATTAGAATTTAAACTGTAAACTACGTAGAATTCAACTTGTTTTTTATTTTACTTATATTTCAGCTTCTGAATGTCACTAATAATGCCCATGAAGGTTAGCCTCAAAAACTAGCAGAGGTTTGGCTGCTAATATTCAGACAAACAAAGATGTATCTGGTGTTTCCAAATTACTTGCATCCAGTCCCTTATGTGGCTGAAAACTGACACTTCACCCTGAGTAATTTAAATTACCTCAAGACCAGTACCGCAGTACGTGAAGCTGCCTAAGCAGATGTGTAGGGAGCATTTATTCTTCAGTCTACTCCGTTTTACAGGAAAACTCGTTTATAAGTCAATTCGGAAAAAAAAATGTAAAAAAAATATTGCAAAATGTTCCATAGCTTAGCCTAAGGACTGCTGATTTTTCTAACCCCATTGCTGGGCATTCATTGGTTTTGTTCTTTTTTTCCACCATAGAAGTATTTTTCGTAAACTAACAAAAGCCAATACGATAATTAAAAAATTGCTAGTAGGCCTAACACTGGTACTATTAAGAACTCACTGCAGTATCAGGCCGCTAGAGGACAACACAACTGCATATGCTTTTTCTCCCGCCCAATCTATTTAAGACCTTCCTTTTTGCCCCTTCATATGAAATTCCTATTTGTTTAAGTTTTGCCTTATGACTTCATCCTACCCAACTCGGGGATAAATTACTTTTGATGTGATCACCCGTTGGTAAGTTACAAATACCTCATTTTTTCCAATTTTTACCAAGTTACTCCCCCCAAAATCTACCAAAGACGGTGGATACAGTCCGGTTACGTCAGTCACGTATATAGGACTTCTGCTTATTTTTCTCACCAAGTTCTATCCGAATCCCTCCACTCCAAGCGTTTTCCAATATTTTAGGTGCCGGAATAACAAACTAACAGAACTGCAGGAACCACAAAATTGTTTTGTCTTAAGGGAATCGAAACATGCTTAATTAATCTACATGATTAAAAACCCACAAAGACATAAGATTGAGGGAAAAAGACCTAAGAACAGAAAAACTGGAGTCTCACACGCCTAGAGAATAAAAATAAATTGTAAAATCAAACATAAACCTTTTTTATTATTACCTTCCACAGAGCAAACTAAACAAAAATAGTAATACTGACATTGCAATAAACTGTCAATTGTTTTAGTAAAAGGTTATCTTGATTTAATATGTCTTCAACATTGTTGCCTAAGCCGTTTAGGTTATAGTATCGTTTTACCCGTAGTGTAACCAACTCCACTTCCGAGTGTTAGCTCAGCCTTTATTGTATGTAGCTTGAGATCCAACCAATTCTAGGAACTAGTGTTTTATCTGAATTTTATTGTTAATAAAACGTCGGTGTAAACGAGTCTAATCTGAAATTTCTCATAATTAATCATAATTTTGTTTTAGTTTAGAAGCTTCTTCATAAATTCTGTCATCAAAAGATGCTGTTAAAACTCAAGATGGAGTTGAATTGAATGCGATATAAGGTGGAAAATTTTCAAAGTTGATCCTTTTTAAGATTTTCTTCTGATTATTTCGAGGACATCAGTTTCTAAATATCGTTTGCCCAATCATAGTTGATGAGATTCTTATCAAATTTAAAAATATTTCACAAAAAAATTTATACATTTTATCTAATCATTTGCACCGTATACACGGTGCACTTACCCTCATGTTTGGACACTCACTGCTCGCGAGTCAGAAGCTTTTTTCGTAGCTGCTACCTTCTTGTACAAAGCGTCTGCCTACCCGAAGCAGGAATAAGATTGAACCAATCAGATGGCGTACCAATCGTTTTTGAACTCTTATATTCCTTTTTTGTCGGGGCATTTAATACTTAGTAACTCGTCCACCTATTAATTTACTGAAGTTGTAAAAAATACCATAATTTAGTTGCGGCTTATGCCCAAACAATGAGAGTTCATAAAAGACAATCAAGCAGAGGTCTTGTCTATTACAAGAAGAACTAAAAAATAATATAATAAGGCACCATACAAAAATGTGGAAATTAGCCTGGAGACACATCACAGATGCGTGTTTATCTGTTTGTTTTGGGAGAGATATCTGACCAAATTTTAGATAGCCATTTGATTCAGTATACTTGATATATCAAATAACAATGTTTGGGCATTACATGACCCAATAGTCTCTGAGTTAAGGGCTGTAAATTATGCAATTTGTCGTTTTTGTTCTTGTATAGTTTTTACTCCAGGAAAATGTACAGAAGTTTTTTTTTCTGCGGGAGGGTGGAGGGATTTTCCGGTAAGGAGAATTTTTATTGTTCTTGTTACATACAGCAGTGGTATATATAGCAGTTTAGACAATTTTATGGACAAATATATGCAACCTCTATACAAAAAATAACTAGATTTTGTGACTGGTTGGTCTTGGGAAGATGAAAAATTCTCAATTAAAATTGCAGTTGCATTCTGTTTCCGTGGTTAACTCAAGTTGTGTGAATTTCCCCTTATTATGATTTATTTTTATTTCTAAATGTTTGAAAAAAACCAATGCCATTCCACTGATTCAAACTGAGAATTTGCCTTCTTTCATAAACGATTTTTTGAAAATCTATTCTTCTTAAATGATTAATCCAACCTTTGAAGGAGTATTTTGCCTCATATACTAAGTTTTAAGTATATACTCGTACGAACCTTTATTAAAGTTTAAAGAGTATGGCCTTTATTTTAATGTTTCAGGAAGAACAGAGGACTGACTTTTGTGCAGCTTGCTCTCAAGAATTGGATGAACATTCATCCACTCTAAAGTGCGACGAGGGTAAGCGATGGCTATGCATAGAGTGTCTCAAGCTGACAGCCAATGAATACGAACTTCTAACAAAAATGGCTGAGAAAGTTGGCTGTGAATGGCAATGCATACTCTGCAAAGTTCGTGATTCAGACAGGTCTGCATCTAGCTCAAGTGTTGAGAAGGTGATTGACAATTCGCTACGTAAGCTGCGCAATATTACACACCCAAGATGTGTGTAATATTTTTCATGGAACTATATCAAGTACAAACCCCAATTTTGCCGCAGAAGTGAGGAAGGTAATCAGATCTGAACAGGATAGGGAGAAACGTAGATTGAATATCGTAGCAGATGTTATTGTTCCAGCTGATGATGATACTGGTGCCATTACCCATATTATTCGCTCATCTTATGATTTTGACCCTGGACCAATCACGAACGTCAGAAGGCTAAGCGTTTCAACCTGTAGACCCAGTACCACGTCTTGGCCTGCCCCGTTTTTCTTCTCGGTCTCTTCGTGGAATATCAAGAAGAATATTCTTCAGATCTCTAGACAACGAAAGGAGAGTGTTCAGTTTCATAATGATTTCTCTAGAGATGATAGGGAGCTTAGAAAAAGACTTGTTGAAGAAGTGAAGCGCAGAAGTGAGGCTAGTGAGACTGGTTTGGTTATTCGTTATTTGTCGACCTTTTCAAAAAGTGATATCCTGGGCGCTCAACACCCATCCGAGGCTTCCCAAGACATGGAACAATAGATTCGACTCCAGCAACTGTAAATAGTTCAAAGTCTTCAAGTTCTAGTGTTGTTGGTGATGTAAGTTTATCTATTTATTCATCTTGTGTCTCTCCTCCCAATAGTTGTTTGTTATCTGAATTAAGTTGCTCTTACCACACTGCAGTATCCATGAATGCAGATGAAGGAAGTGAAATGCACCCCAAATACGGTGATGCATTAAGTAATCCAGGAAGAAAAATAACATTCTTAAAAGTGATGCATTTAAATCCGGAATGTATTACAAATAAACTGCCAGAGGTAAAGATGATATTAGCTAATCAGGATATTGATATTTTTTGTGCTGCAGAAGTTTGTCCCAAAATTTATCTAATAATGCTTGAGGATTCCCATATTGTAGTTGATGGTTATGAAGTGTTTTCTAACTTTTGTTTGAAAAGGTGCAGGAGAGGTACTGTTATTTATGCGAAGAAGATTTTTAAAAATAAAATACTCAGTTTATTCCCTTATGTTGATGCTTATCCATGGGTGGCATTGGTAGCTGTTGAGTGCCAGCTCCTTGAAGAGTCATTAATTGTTGGAAATATTTATCGAACCCCTTCTGCACCTAATGCTAATGACTGACACCAAGTCGTGGCTGATCTTTTGAGTAAAATAGCTTCATCTAGTTCAAATTCTGTTCTCATCACCGGTGACTTTATTATGCCAGATGTGATATTGGTTGACGGCTACGGATTCACAACTCCAAACAACCCTGCCCAAACAACTCTGAATTCTGTAGCAATTCTTGCCCTCACTCAACTGATTGATCAACCAACCCGTTATAGAGATGGTCAAAACCCAACTATACTTGACTTGGTATTTACAAATAAACCTGACACAGTCATGTCTATTAAATATTTACCTGCAATCGGCTCTAGTGACCGCAATTGTGTTATGTTTTCGGTGCTGGTTTCCACTAGGCCAAGTAATATGAAAAAAAGATCTTATACAGGTTATGATAAATTCTGAGAACACTTGTCAGAAGCTGATTGGCAATCTTTGATTGTTAGTGATACTATAGAAGATTCACGGTTCAATTTTAAGTCATGCTTGCTTGACGTTGAGAAGCAATTTACTTTCATAACATAAACAGAGAAAACCAAAACATTGCCATTTCTCACAAAAGAGGTAAGAGAAGGCATTAAGAGTAAGAATAAGCCATGGAAGAAATTCAAGAAATCAAAGCTGGAGAATCATCTTGCTGATTTCAAGAAATGCCGTAACAAGCTGAGAGATCTCACGCGTAAAATCATAAGTGATTATGAAGTAAATATAGCCCTTAGTGCAAAAACAAACCCTAAAAAGTTTTGGAAGTATGTTTCCAGCTCTAATCCTAATAGAAGTAGAATATGCCAGCTTATACGTTCTGATGCTACTGTGCTTGACTCCCCCACAGACATTACAAATTGTTTAAATGCCATAATTGCCACTAATTTTAGTATCTCCTACTCCCCCTTTCCCAAAAAGAAACCATATCCACGAAATGCCATCTGTTATGATTGATGCGGATGATGTTCTCAAGCGCCTGAATAAGTTGGATCCGAACAAGGCCCGGGGCCCCGATGGCATTCATCCAAGTTTGCTGAAAGAAGTTGTAGCGTTTATTGCCATGCCACTGGCTGATATTTTTAAGATGTCCATAAGGATGATGATGGTACCAGCTGATTGGAAATCAGCCAATATAGTGTCAATTTTCAATAAAGGATATAAAAATAACCCTGAAGATGACCGGCCTATTAGTCTGACATCAGTCATTTCTAAACTGCTCGAAAGTATTTTCAATGACTCTATTATTAACCACCTTCAAAAAAATGACTTACTGTCGAAATCTCAACATGGTTTCAGAAGAAGTCGTTCCATTGAGACAAACCCACACTCTTATGATATAGTCACTAACTTAATTGAGGAATGTAAAGCAGTTGATGTCCCGTTACTCGACTAAGCCAAGGCCTTCGATAAAGTTGTCCACGAATATCTTTTTCATCAGCTCCAAGCATATGGAGTCCATGCTGACACTGTGGAGTGGATAAGATCGTTTCTGATCGGCCGAATCCAGAAGGTCAAGGACTTCTGTTAAGAGTACATTGTATAATAAAAATTTTACATGCAAGTTACGTGGTAATGTTAATTGTAAAACAACCGATGTAATTTACCTATTAGAATGTAATAAATGTTGCCTACAATATGTGGGTGAAACAACTAATAATACATATAAAAGATTTTCTGGACACAAGACAACAGTCAATAAAGAAAAAACTAATAACTATCTAGTTCAACATTGTAATAATGGTACGTATTCCATATCAGATATAACTGTCACAATTTTAGAAAATTTAGATAAAGAAGAGAAGAATAACAGACTACGTAAACAGGAGGATTTCTGGATCCATACTCTTGGTAAAGCTTATCCTTTTGGGCTAAATGATCGTGTAGCAAAATATGGCGACATGTCTCAGGTTGTTGTTAAATGTATTGATGGTTTTATGGACCATCCTTCTTTTACTTGTCCTACTAAACGTAAAAAACGATCGAGAGGACATAGGAAAAATAATAGAAAAAATGAATTAGATTTGCATATGCTTTCTATAGATCTATGCCAGCTACTTGAATCTAGGGGTATGATTTCTGTAATAAAATGTCTAAATAATTTATTCACAGAGGAATTTAATCAATCTTTTCTGAATTGTTAAGAATAATACAGCTCTTTAATATAATTTTAAACTAATATACAATACAATTTGCATTCTAACTAAAACGAAATTTATTTCAAAAAAAAAAAGTTTGATAAGATTGGTAATAAGGACAACAGATTATATTTACCTATTAATTTTACTTGTAAGTAGATTGAAGATATTAATTTACCGGAAATTTTTAATCAGCGGGATGTGAAACAGGCCCTTCCAAGTAATTTGAATTATAATGATAGTCCAGTTTTAACTTATAAATTTTCAAAAACCATTGGGCAAATGATTTTTAATTATAATTTAATACTTAAAAGATTAGATAGTGAAATAAATTGGAAACCGGCTTGTAACTTTTTTCCGGTTAATTTTTTTTGTGGGTTTTTGTTTTGTTGGTGTTGTATGACGCGAGAATTTTAATTTGTATTTTATTGTCGGGTGATGTGAGGGTTGCTGTTTCGTAGGGACTCCCGGTGAGTTGATTTCTTTTCCTTACATATTTATATTTAGATGTTGGTTAGTATGTTTATGACAAGTGTTATGATTCTTTATTTATTGTATGCCGTTTCCAAATCAATGTCCAACCCGCATTGCTGCTACTGACCTCTCTTTAATTTTAAAGGAAATTATAAATAAACTTAAAACCTATTGTTCTGGAATTAAAAAAAAATTTCGAATTTTAATCCATATTGGAGTGTTAATAATTCACTGCAGGTGATAGATAATTTAAAAACGATTATCAAGAAATCTTTCCTCTTATCTAGTAAGAGGTTCTTAAAAATAGACACTTATAATAAAAAAAGTTATATGGACAAATTGCGTTTAGACAACAGTTAACTTGAGATGTTACAGCTTGGATATGATTTTTGATTTATTAGAATTTGTTTTATATAACACTTATATAAGATTTGGTGGTGATTTGTCCAAACAGATCGTGGGAATTCCCATGGGGGGGGGGGGAATGCCAGACCATTTATAGCTGACGTTTTTAAGTAAACTAGAATATAATTATATGATGGATAAGATTAATCCAAATAATTTAAAACATGTTTTGTCAAATGATAAAAGATATTTAGATGATATTTTTGCCTTAAATTGTAAGGATTTCATTGATATTTCTAAAAACATATATCCATCAGAGCTAACTCTTGAACCTAGTCATGGCGCTGGTCGTGAAGATCATTTCTCAGATTTAAATATTAATATTTCTGATAATAATAAATTAAATTTTAAAATGTATATTAAAACGGATGATTTTGATTTTGAAGTGATTAGTTTCCCATTCCCTGAAGGTAATATACACTCAAATATCATATATACGGTGTTTTTCTCACAGTTACTTCGATATGCAAGGATTTGTAGTAATTATATTGATTTTAAAAATAGATGTAAAATCTTAAGCCAAAAATTGATATTAAGACATTTTCCTGCAAATAAATTAACTTGGCAATTTAAAAAATTTAGTTTTCATTATAACGAACTTTTAAATAAATACCGAAAGAATTATCTGGAAATAGTTAAAAAATTGATGCAACGCCATCTATTTTGTGAATTGTGTATCTAAAAGAGCGGATTTTTCAAAAATAGCAACATGGTAATGGTGAAATCTGTAATTATTTTAGTTCATTCAGGTTTTTTCGCAAAAGTTATTATTTGTAATTTGGTAAAATTTATCACATTTAGTTTACCTACTGCTGCTAAACAGAGGAATATATTAACAGAATAAGCTTGTTTTGGTGTTACTTGGTTGTTCTACATTTGCTGGTTTGTTTTTTTTCATAGGCATATATTTTATGGGTGATACCTGACACGGGGATACCATGGGTATTCTGTGGTAGGCATAACACTTGACTGGGTAGAGAATTTAAAGTGCCGAAACCCTGTAGGCATGTGTATTCTCCTGATGAGCCGTTGTGCTGGGTTGTTGCCTCTGAATTATTTGACTTTACTGTTTTTATTGTCTGGTAAATGACGACTCATATTTATTGACATGACTGCCTGTCCACAGATTGTTCTTTATGGTTGATTGCGCATGGCTATGCTGTTTGACCTATGTGATTGTATGGATGAGTAGGGTTAAGGCCTCATTCAAGTGCTGGTCTATATTATTTTTTTTTAATGTATGTGCTGTTGCATTGGTGATTTCTCTTTTCGTTATATTAATGATTCTGTGGATGTTCTACAAAACCCCATCACTATCTACGCTGATGAAAGCAAACTAATTGGAATTGTCGATGGAAACCTGTAAAATGACTTGAATAGTCTCACCTTATGAGCTTCCACCTGGATGATGGAATTCAACCCATCAAAATGCAAAGTCCTTCATATGAAGTGAACGAGATCATTGAGTGAACGAGACCTAGCGGTGATCGTTGACAGGAAGTTTAAGTTCCATGAGCACACTATGCAACAAGTTGCTAAGGCCAACAGAGCCCTGGGACTAATTAAATGAACCATATCATCACGCCATCCTCTGATAATAAGAAAATTATATAATACTCTTGTAAGACCACATTTGAAGTTTGGCTGCCCCGTTACAAATCCTCAATATAAGGGAGATGTGGCAGCCCTAGAGAGCGTACAGAAAAGAGCAACTAAGCTTTGTGCCCCACACCAACAGCTTCCCTACTCTGAACGTCAGTTTCGCCTGAAGATACCCACACTGGCTTACCGGCGGCACAGAGGAGATGTCATTTTTGTCAAGCAAATGTACCAAAGCAACATGGTTAACTCTATTGTTAATCCCTCCCTTGCCACTATGACACGAGGCCACTCAATGTAGCTGCAACGGGAGCACTCCAGACGCAGAGAGAGGACGAACTTTTTCTCAGTACGTGCTGTCTCAACTTGGGACAGTCTTTCCAACGAGACTGTCTTTGGTGAATCGATTAATTCTTTCAAAATGCAGTTGATTTGGAGTGGAGTAACGCGGAATGGAAGTACCAGTGGGAAGCCACGCCCCATACCACTCACTAATTGCGTCACCTCATCAATTCAACAGCGAGATGTTTTAAAGGAGGATGCAGTCCACCTTATCTCGCTTTTTTACTCTATTTTTTACACTAAAACACCTTTTGATACAATAGAGCATGCAATTCTTTTTGATAAGTTGGAAATAATAGGATTCGTTGATTAGCTCTTGATTTAGTGAGATCTTTTTTATTAGAAAGAAGTTTTACCGCCAAAGTTGATGGGAAATAATCTCATATTTTTCCTTTAGAAAATTTAGAGCTCTACAAGGTTCTGTATTGGGACCGTTATTTTTTATTTATTTACATAAATGTCCTTCCAAACTGCAGGCCTTCGCACGATGAATTACCAATGTTGTTTGAAAACAACAGAGCAGTTAATTTGAAGTCGAGCAACGAAGAGGACCTAAAAGCAGCCCTCGAAACTGTTGCTTTTTATGCAAATTCTTGGTTTCATGCTAATCGACTAAAATCTAAGCTAGAGAAGTCAGAATTGGTGATTTTTGGGAGAGGTTTGAGAGCAGCGAAGCTTCTGTCATTTAAAATTATTAGTATTGGAACTTCTTTAATATAAAGAGAGGATGTATTTAGATATTTAGGCATCTAGATTGACTAAACTCTGTCTTTTAAGGCACATATTAATAAACTTGAGGCATTAATTTAAACCTTTGATAACCTATCCATATAGACAGAAATTAAATGATTGAAATGAAATGTTTTAAAATGCCTGAATTTAAGACAGTTGGAACAAGAGGCCAGAGACAGAGGACAGAAAACTTTAATAACCTATCAATATAGACAGAAATTAAATGAATTAAGACATTGCTCAGATACAATAATTTAAACCTTTGATAACCTATCAATATAGACAGAAATTAAATGATTGAAATTAAATGTTTTTAAATGCCTGAATTTAAGACAGTTGGACCAAGAGGCCAGAGACAGAGGACAGAAACCTTTAATAACCTATCAATATAGACAGAAATTAAATGAAGTAGGACATTGCTCAGATACAATGTACAGAAAATGTTTGACAAGGTGATGGATGAATATATCACTTGGGAAAGTGTGAGCATATCTGAAGAAATCACTGTAAATGAGCTTATGGAAGCCGTAAAAAATATTGTAAATAAATTAATTCAGGAAAGAAGTAAATTTAAAAAAGAAAAAAGAAAAAAAAGGCCATAGTGTATGACTGAACCAGATATAAAAAAAATTAAGTATTGGCTTCCGATATCCAATAAAAGTTCGACTTGAAGAGATGTAGTTGCTTTGAGTTGCAACCATTTAATTTGAGAAGAGGGCTAGAGAAACGAAGATAAAAGGAATACATATGAGAGAGCGTCTTTTTTGGAGGAAATGAAAAAAATCAAGGGAAAGAAAAAAAAAGAGAAAAGGAAGACTGTTTCCCAACATTAGTGATTAATATAGATCAGCACTTGAATGAGGTATAGATCAGCACCATACAATCACATAGGTCAAACAGTATATCCATACACAATTAACCATAAAGAATAATCCATGGACAGACAGTCGTGTAGTCAGTAAGTATAAGTCATCATTTACCAAACATTAAAAAAAAAGGAAAAAAAAATAATTCAGAGGCAACAACCCAACACAAGGGTTCATCAGGAGAATAAACACTTGCCTATAGGGTTTACAAGAAAAACATTACTGCGCCTAAGGTAGAAAGTGGGGTTAATAACTTGCTTTGTATTAAATCAGGAGCTGATCAAGGTTTTATTCTATCACAATTAATACGGATCATTCTAATGGATTGTGTCGTAAGGAATATGTCCTAAGGGGTATAATGTAAGGGCACAAAATCAAATCGGAAATAAACAATCCCCAAGGGGACTTAAATTATGATAATGATTTAAGCATCCTAGATGAAAATGATGGCAAAATAGGTAGGCAGTAGCCTCTCCAAAAGTGTGGCTCCAACCCCCCTTATAGGGTAAATGGAAGGCAGTTCGTCCGTGGTTGAGGTGGGAGGATATTGTAAAAAGATTAAGGGAAAAGAGAACTTCCTGGGAGGTTGTCCAGAGGGAGGCTTTGAACAGATTTGGATCCAGGAGGAGAGTGCGCAGCTGTGTTGGACTCAGGTGGTTTACTACTGCAGTAAGCTTTTAGTGGTTCTTCAAAAAAAGAAGATCCACTTGAAATTAAAGATTGGGTTAAAGCGTGACGGTGTATGTCTCCTGAGCTTGTATGCAAAATTTAGGACTGAATTTCCCTTCAGGATGTTTTCCTTCTGAATTTCCCTAATATGCACTTATAAATCTCTGTGTAAAATTTTGTGAAATATAAGTAAATCAGTTTATTAAAAAAAAAAAATCATGTACATTTTTCTACAATAAGAGGGAAGCTAGAATTCCCCCCCCCCACTACCTCAACTATTATGGCTGAGTCTTAATGAGAGCAGAGATGAAACGCATTGATCACTTTTTCAGGAAAAGTTTGCTGACTTTTGTCTAATTTTGCATGTCAAATTAGTTGGTCTTTCTATTTGGAATTTTGCTTCTAAATCTATTAAAATATAATCCTTGAGAAAATACATCCTGAAATATTTTCATATGACCCCATTCGTAACTACTATTCTTTTGACCCCCCTCCCCCATCCCCGGAAAATTTCCTTTGGCCACCCATTTTGTCAATGTGACCGAGGTTTGAAAGTAAATAAATGTAAAAATTGGCATGTAATGAATATTTATTGTATTAGCTTAAGCTACCGTTAACTTGAAAACCAGTTTCACCTTCCTAATTGTGTTTCTCCAATACCTGTTTTTCCAAAATTCCCTTCTGCTAGTTATCATGGTAATAAGAATGCTCGTTAGTACTGAACATATAGCTGAAGTCATACCGTAGTTGAAATGAATTTTTCAAATTTTGACATGTATATATAGATGATTTTCGGTAATTTCGTGATCAACGTTTTGTTCATGATATAGGAAAAAATTATATGACAGCCAAATAGAGATATCATGAAAAGAGAAATCACCAATGCAACAGCACAAACACACAAAAAATAAAAAGAGAGAGAGACAGAAGGAGAAAAGGAAGACTGTTTTCCTAAATTGGTGATTAATATAGAACAGCACTTGAATGAGGCCTTAACCCTACTCATCCATACAATCACATAGGTCAAACAGCATAGCCAAACACAATCAACCATAAAGAATAATCCATGGACAGGCAGTCATGTCGTCAATAAGTATAAGTCGTCATTTACCAAACAATAGAAAAAAAAATAATAAAGACAAATAATTCAGAGGCAACAACCCAACACAAGGGCTCATCAGGAGAATACACTGGCCTATATAGGGTTTCACCACTTTAAATTCTCTACCCCAGCCAAGTGTTGTGGCTACCACAGAATATCCATGGCATCCCCGTGTCAGGTATCACCCCCAAAATACATGCCTATGAAAGAAAGAAAAAAAAACAGGAAATGTAAAACAACCAAGTAACACCAAAACAAGCTTATCCTGTTAATATATCCCTCTTTTTAGCAACAATAGGTAAACTAAATAGAATAAATTTTACCAAATCACAAATATTAACACATTGCAAAAAACCTGAATGAACTAAACAATTATCGAATTCATCTTTACCATGTGGCTAATTTTTTAAAAAATCCGCTCAATTAGAAACACAATTCAAAATAAATGGCGCTGCGACAACATTTCTCGATTCTCCGAAATTAGTTGAAAATTTCTTTAAGTATTTCTAGATAATTCTTTTGATATTTATTTAAAAGTTCGTTATAATGAAAACTAAATTTTGTAAATTGCCAAGTTAATTTATTTGCAGAAAAACCTCTTGTTATCAATTTTTGGCTTAAGATTTTACATCTATTTTTAAAATCAATATAATTACTACAAATCCTTGCATAACGAAGTAACTGTGAGAAAAACGCTGAATATGTGATATTTGAGTGTATATTACTTTCGGGGAAGGGGAAACTAATTACTTCAAAATCAAAATCATCCGTTTTATTATACATTTTAAAACTTAATTTATTATTATCACAAATATTAATATTTAAATCTAAGAAATGATCTTCATAACCAGCGCCATGACTAGGTTCAAGAATAGGCTCTGATGGATATATATTTTTAGAAATATCAATGAAATCCTTACAATTTAAGACCAAAATATCATCTAAATATCTTTTATTATTTGCAAAACATGTTTTAAATTAATTGAATTATTCTTATCCATCATATATTTATATTCTAGTTGACTTAAAAACAAGTCAGCTATAAATGGGCTGGCATTCCCCCCCCATGGGAATTCCCACAATTTGCTTGTACAAATCACCACCAAATCTTATATAAGTATTGTATAAAACAAATTCTAATAACTCAAAAATCATATCCAAGCTGTAACATCTCAAGTTAACTGTAGTATTAAAGCAATTTGTCCATATAGCTTTTTTATTATAAGTGTCTATTTTTAAGAACCTTTTACTAGATAAGAGGAAAGATTTCTTGATAACAGTTTTTAAATTATCAAACACTACATTAAGTGATAAACTAGTATACATTGTCGCAAAATCGAAAGACTCAATTCTTTTAGCTGAAACCATTGTTAAAGAATCTATCACCTGCAGTGAATTATTAACACTCCAATATGGATTAAAACTATATACTTATTATATTGTGATAATTATACTGTGAGATTCCTTAAATTAATTGTTTATTACTGTTACAGAATATTTACAAGAAAACAGCGAAATATATTGTGTATGTAATCTATTTTTAAATACTAATGGATAATCAAAAATAAAATTCAATATTAAGTACAAATTATGAAAATTTTTGTTCTAAAAATCTTAATATTAAATGTTAGAAAAATCTTTGGATCAGCAATCTCGAGGAACAGGTAAATTACCTAAATACAAAGGTTCCCCTGGGTTGGTCTTATTGTTCCGAAATATTTAATACTGGGGTTCTATATTTAATTAATACTGTTATATATTAGACATGTGTAAAGAAAATGAATGTAAATTCAATATTGCCCGTCTAACTTATAAGACTATCAATAAATGTACAATGAGATTTGTATCAACTTTGAGCTACTGACACTCAATATATGTTCCTTTTCTAGATGATTGACCTTATGAAACATCCTGAGCTACTCCAGCATAACAGCGAAGAAGAAAATTTCAAAATAAAAGAAAAATTGTTTATGTCTTCAAATAAATATAATAATTTAGAGAAGGCGGAAAGAATTTAGAAAAAGCATTTTGATGTTATTGTATAAATAAAAAAAGAAACGTTGTATATATATATATATATATATATATATATATATATATATATATATATATATATATATATATATATATATATATATATATATATATATATATATATATATATATATATATATATATATATATGACCACACTTCTAGGTAGACGTTACATATGAATAAATTGGAGATCGTAGCAAACAATATATTTCGAAGAAAATATTTTCATCAGTTGTCAGACACAATGTTACATTTAAAGGCAGACAAATTGATAACAAAGCGTGTAAAAGAAGTTGGGGACAAGGAACAAATTAAAGAATTGTAATATTTAATAACCTTGACTCGGCTACCTAGGATCGCAGAAGCTTTTGTCTAGAATCCCAATAAGAAAAGAGCAACATAAAATAGATGATAATATTATCAGAAAATAAAGATTGGCTGTGTTCATTTTAAAATAGTTGTCGATAGCAGCTCGAGAAAATTTACAATTGATTGAATAATAAAAAAAATTATTCAAAATATATATATATATATATACATAATATATATATATATATATATATATATATATATATATATATATATATATATATATATATATATATATATATATATATATATATATATATATATATATATATATATATATACATATATATATATATATATATATATATATATATATATATATATATATATATATATATATATATATATATATATATATATATATATATATATATATATATATATATATATATATATATATATATATATATATATATATATATATATACATATATATATATATATATATATATATATATGTATATATATATAAATATATATATATATATATATATATATATATATATATATATATATATATATATATATATATATATATATATATATATATATATATATATATACATATATATATATATATATATATATATATATATATATATACATGTATATATATATATATATATATATATATATATATATATATATATATATATATATATATATATATATATATATATATATATATATATATATATACTTTTCTTAGATTCAAATGTGGGGTTTAAACTGTTGTGTACTCTGTTTCGCACGAAACCCCATGAAAATACTGTTCTTTGATTTAAATATTTGGTTAAAAATATGTTGTATTCTGTTTTGCCAAACAATTTGTTGAAGAAACGTTTCTTTGATTCAAATGTGGGCTTTAAATTGTTATTTACTCTGTTTTGCACAAAACCCAATGAAAAAACTGTTCTTTGATTCAAAACATGTTGTACTCTGTTTTGCAAAAAAAAAATTGGTGAAGGTACGTTTCTTTGATTCAAATGTGGGCTTTAAATTTTTTGTGTACTACGTTTTGCACAAAACCCAATGAAAATACTGTTCCTGATTCAAAATATGTTGTATTCTGTGTTGCAAAAAAAATTGGTGAAGATACGTTTCTTCGATTCAAATGTCAGGTTTAAAGTGTTGTGTACTCTGTTTTGCACGAAACCCAATGAAAATACTGTTCTTTGATGAAAAATATGTTGTACTTTGTTTTGCAAAAAAAAAAGTGATGAAGATACGTTTCTTTTATTCAAATGTGGGGTTTAAATTTTTTGTGTACTATGTTTTGCACGAAACCCAAGGAAAATACTGCTTGGATTCAAATATTTTGTTGAATTTTAGAACCCTCAAATTCACCTTCAGCAGCTCCTACAACTCTCTCTTCTGGTCCAAAAACAACTAAGAAAAGAGTGCGCCCCGTTCAATCAACAGAGACACCAGTAGATGATACCATAAAAGTATTATTGGAGAATAGAGCGAAGAGGGTTGATATAAACATGTCTTAATATTCGTTATCAAACTTTTACCTGATCTTTGATTTACAATTTTGTCTAATTTTTTTTCATTAAACATTTTATCTGATCTCTAGTCTCCAATTTTGTTTATTTTTATTACTTGAGGAGAATTCAAGATACAGTTTATTTTCTTCCTGTGCTGTTTTGATTAAACAGAATAGAAAATAGATTACAATATATATTAAACTGATACTGAATACAAATATGTTAATACACATTAATTGAAGTACCAAGGCCACTAAAACCAAATGTAATTTTTTAAACTTGCAGAAAGTTACAAAACCACACACTTCTTAAAATATTAGCAAAAACAGTCATTTATTTCAGCATATACATCATTTATTTAAATCATAGACAAAAATTAATTTAAGCATATAGCTTTTGTTTGTTCAGTAATTTAAGGATTAGTTAACTTAACAGATTTTCTCATCCATGTTCAATCTACAGTGAAAGTTGTTTTTATGGAAAGTTGAAAGTTGTTTTGAGTATAATATGTTGTACCCAACAAGTTCTGCAAATGACTTCTAACTTTCATTTAGATGCACCTATTAGCCTGGATAAATTCATTTTATTGCTATTCTGGTTTCATCTGAATTATAAATTTAATATTTTAACACTGAATTATTTGGCTGTATTTTCCAAATGTTATTTTTAAATGCATTTTAAGGACTCATAAGTTCTTTTGTAACTTGAGACATGGAACCAGGGGTTCTATTCCATTATTGTAGAGCAGTTACTGATTTAATCCGTGGAAGATAGCAATAACTTGTTTTTGTTTTATGAAAAAATTGATGGTGCACAAACTATTATAAAATCGATGATAAGCAGGAAGATGGATTGAAAAGGGGCATAAGTGACAACCCAAACTATAATAGGCTTCCAACAACAAAAGAGTTTATTGTGTTTAAGGTCACAGACTAAATTTGGATCGTTACTAAATAATAGGAAAGATCTCTGGAAAATATTTCCATCTTGTGTTGCACCCCATTTTATGTGTTTGTTGAAAGCAGTCCTCCTCCTAAAGATATGTTACATTTTAGTAAAAATTAATTTAATTTTGTAAATATTTCCTATGTTTTCCTTCAAAGCACATTTATTCAAAATAAATCAGAATTTCCATGACTGGGATCCTTTTCATCATTTAGATGGTATTAAGCTCCATACTGAGCATAAATCAGCATTAACAAAGCTGTGCCTTGTGCCTCTTTTTTGTGAATAGTGTTTTAAGTGATTTTAAATTTTAATTTTTTTTCTTGTTTCTTATGCTTATTCAAGTCGGATTTCTTTATAGTGTTATAACTGTGTTCTGATCAACTACAGAAATAGTAACTGCAAAAGTTACAAATGTAAGCTAATCTAGACCCTTCTTCTTTATTTAAGACAAATTAATTTTATATTGAGCCAAATTAAAGGTCCAAAAACATGAAATACTAAACATATTCACCTTAGTGTAACAGCTAGACGGGCTTTGGCTAACATAGATGCCCTCATTACTCTATCCTGTTTTTGAACATCAGCTTTGATCAAAGTTACAATTGAATGCAATTGTTCTTTCTCCATTCTGTATGTTTGAAAAAACAGTTCAGAGTCCATCTGTTCCATTTCTTTAGTGAGGGCTCTATAAAACCCATGGATGTCTCTCAACTGTAAAGTAAGAAATAATAACTCACATTATAGCTAAAAAGCCACATATAAAGTTTGTTTTATAAAATTTCAGAACAAAACAAATTCCAAGAAATACAGACATTTTTTGTTATATACAAATTTTATCATTTATTCTATAATAATCAGCTACTAAAAACTAACTTAAAATCCAGCAAAAACTTTTTGGAAGTGTTTTCATAATCTCAAAGAACATCTCTTTCAGGGATCCTTTGTAATCTTACAACAAAGAACACAGTACAGAAGGGTCTATGAGTCTAAAAAACCCTTTCCAGCATATGATAAAGGCTTTAGATTAATTTTTAAAGCTATATTTGTCTCAGAATAGGATTTTCAAAGATAGTGAGAATATTCTATTAGTAATTTATCAGATTAAAGTAAAAAAGTTGATAATATGGATTCTAAAATTTGCCCTAAAGTTATTTGAGGTTATTTTTAAAGAGAGGACAAGAGAAAATCCAAAAACTATAGCAAAATCTATTCCATAAAGTTTAATAAAAAATACCAATTGCATTTCAAAAAGGCAAAAAAAGAGCTTAATTGCATCTTTCATGAAGAAAATTGGGTAGCATTTTATGCAGGTGGAACAACATTACAGAAGATATTGTCCCTGCACTGTCTGTTAAGGTATTAAAGGCAACTTTAGAAAAGAAACCATCCACGAAGCTGTAGAAATGTGAATAAGAGGCTTCTTGTTTAAACAATCAAATATGAAAGAAAAGTTGGGTCAATTGTATAAGAAGCTTCTACTTTACATTTGGTCATTTTCATCAAGTGAATCTATAGAATGGCAAAATATGAAATTACTCCTAGATGTGATTTAAGGGACGTTAACTGTCTTATGTAACAAGCCTTGGTAACAGTCTTGCATTTAGCTTCATCTCAGCTAAATGCTACAAGGACAAATTGACTCTAGCCTAATGGGGTTAGATATAGTGTTAGAATATATACAAGTCTTTGTTTACTAATTTGGTTAGCATTTATTCTTTTTATGTCTACTTACTTCTGACCCAAAGTTGATTCTTATCACTGAATAATACCATATTAAAAAAAGATCAAATAAGTTCTTCAGTCTACAGAGGCTAGGCTGAAACTTAGTCTAAAGTTTATTTAGTCCTAATCAGCGTAATTCCAATGGTCGACAAGGTCCAGGGCAAAATAAGTTCAACACTCTTCTCTTGACTCAAATATAAGCAAAAAAAGCCATATATATAATTTCCTGTAGGCTGCTGCAAAGAAACTAGAGAGAAGACTACCAAAACTTTTGTCAAACTTTCCTAATAATTGTTCATTTAAATTTACCCTACCCTCTAAAAAGCTATTTGCTGATTTGTAAATGACAACATAACTTTGGTAGGATGAAAGTATACATCAATACATCCCTTAATGCTTTTTTATTTTGTTTCATGATTTTAAAATTGATTCTGTAGGAAATCACATTTTGATTGATTATTTAGGAAAGTACGAAAAAAAGGCATCATACTATGTAGGCTATTAAATTATATCCTAGCTAAATTGTGTTGTCAACTAAGACATAAATTAGCTAGTTTTAACTCTATTTCTCTTATCTTCCACATTTGCAAATATATAGCCTAAATTGTATATGTTTTATGCATTTTTCTATTTCCTTACTTTTATGTACCTTCTTAGCTATTAAATCTATTTGAACATAATGTTGACAAAGTAAAGTGAAGTAGCCTACCTTTAGAAACCATTTAGTCTACACAAAGTAGTCTATGTATTTTATGATTTTTTACAGTTGTTTTAACAATATTATAGTATTTCCTTTGAATGGGCAAAGCGGTACATTAATATTATTTTGTGAATTAGGCTGAGTCTCCTTCTATATTGTCACTGTACTCCCACATCAAAACGTTGATGACAGGCTATGTGTTTTTAGCATCTTAATAGCCTAAAATTATAAAATAATGGAATTAACCCCTTACAGCATGTACTGGACGCTCCCGCCACCTCTTCTTTATCCTAATTCTTCTACTACATTCAGCATTGCGTCGTCTTTCCTCTAAAAGAGCACCTACAATGACCAAATCTTCCAAATCAGAATCCATGTTTGAACTTTTCAAATATTCCACCATCAAAAATATTTTCGGCACTAACTTCCTGCTTACCGTATACATATAGACGCTTTTTGGCTTGTGAACACTTTTTCTTGGAACCTTTAAACCTTTTTTTTTTTTTGGTTTAGTACTGCATTAAGCTTTTAATGGTTCTTCAAAAAAAGAAGAATCACTTGAAATTAAAGATTGGATTAAAGCGTGACGGTGTATGTCCACTGGACTTGTATGCAAAATTTGGGACTGAATTTCCCCCTAGGATAGCTAATATGCACTTATAAATCTCAGTGTATAATTTTATGAAATATAAGTAAATCAGTTTATTTTAAATAAAATTTAAAAAAAAATCATTAACGTTTTTTGCAATAAGAAGGAAGATATAATTCCCCTCCCCCCCCACCTGAACTATTATGACTCAGTCTTAATGAGAGCAGAGATTAAACACATTGATCACTTTTTCAGGAAAAGTTTGCTGACATTTGTTTCATTTTGCATGTCGAATTAGTTGGTTTTTCTATTTGGAATTTCGCTTCTAAATCTATCAAAAAATAATCCTTGAGAAAATGCATCCTATAATATTTTCACATGGCTCCATTCGTAACTACAATTCTTTTGACCCCCCTCCCCCCATCCCTGGAAAATTTCCTCTGGGAACCCATTCTGTCAATGTGACTGAGGTTTGAAAGTAAATAAATGTAAAAATTGGCCTGTAACGAATATTTATAGTTCTAGCTTAAGCTACCGTTAAGTTGAAAACCAGTTTCACCTTCCTAATCGTGTTTCTCTTATACCTGTTTTTCCAAAATTCCCTTCTGCTAGTTATCATGGTATTGAGAATGCTTCTACTGGGGCTGGTTCTTCCGAAGGACCCTTTGTTCTATAGTGTCCAAAACCAATTAAGGGTCAAGCTTCCCAAATCGTTTCAAATTTACTAAAATCCTTGTTACTAACCCTGTACAAATTTCCACAAGCTAACTGAATCTGAGGTGAAGGTAGGCTTTAAGTTCCATGGCTCCCGATAGCAGAAATGGACAAAATTCCAAAAGCTACCAACACTTCAGCCGCACAACTTGTCTTTTGACAGCTTTTGACACCAGTTTTCAGCAAAATGTATTTTTAAATGTAAGATTTACAGAGCAGTAGCAAATGCACCTTGGTATAACTTGCTGTTAGAAACATAAATAGTTTTCTGAATTAACATTAAGGCGTAAACTAATTCATTGGCAAGTCATATACTAGCTAAAAATATCATACATAATTTTACATGTACCATTTTATCAGAAGCAAAATAATGTATACCTAAACGCATACTTGATACTCATTGATCATTATAATTGTAAAAAGTACCATATTCTCATTAGCTGCTTTAACTTTATGAACACCATGATAGCTACCACCCCTTTCTAGATTCTTTCTATATGACGAATAAAACAGTTTTGAGAGTATTTGGCTACTATCCCAAGACTTGGAAAAATATTCTCTTTCCGTTGTCTTTTCCGTCTTTCCATTTTATTTAAATAGTAGCATGAGAACTTCTGTTCTATATTTGGAGTTACTTTTTCCAACCCTAAACCAGTCATTTTAAGGTCCCAAGTATTTCAAACAAAACCTATCGAACATTTTATTTCGGAGACGAGTAGCTTCTTACTTACAATTCATTATCACGAGCAGCTTAATCAATCTTTAAACAGAAAATTCAGGTAGCAGGGTACGAAATAAAATCAACAATTCGTAAAAAAATAAGACACCAAAACATTTCTTGGAAGTTTAAACGCCTATTACCCTCGGTCACTCCTTAGATGTTGCTGATATTGTCTTTTCACAACCAGAAATCTGTTTGTGAAATCTTCCCACCTATATTCCCCCTTAGATTTTAACGAATACCTTTTTCGGAGGTACTTTCTATAGTCTTTTATATGGTTCCATTGAAGAAAAAACAAAAAAAAAGACGATTTTTCTGCACAATGTGTCAGTTTGTTTCTAAAAAGGTCATATTCAGGAATCAATAAATGAATAGGGAAAGAGACTGCCCCCCCCCCAGATATTGTGCTCTCTTATATATTGAAAAAAAAACTTTTTGAGAAGGGGTGTTTCGAAGAAAAAATTTAGTCATAATTGGAGATGCTGTGAATAGTAGCCTGTTAACCAATGACGACTTAATAAAGTCCCCCAATGAACCAAAACCATAAAGAGTTTACCTTCACATAATCATGGAAACATAAATTGCAAACGAGGGATTTTTTATACCAGCACAATTGAGAGTTTGTGAATGAATCAAAAGTGCGAACTATGGTAATTAAATTCAATGGGAAATAGATGGAAAATGACCTTTGATGTAAACTCTGGTAAAACTGGTAATACAGTTTTAGAAAACACACAGGGAGTATTTTCAGAGGGGCGGCGAAAACACATAGAACCAAATAACCATATAATAAATAAATAAATGAATAATCATAACCATATAGTATCCTTTGTCCGAAGGACTGGGGTTTGGTTCCTGGTGTCACCGGTTACATGATTTTGGGACAGGGTTCAGTGACTTGTCTCTTTAAGCCCAGCCAGAGTCGATCAAGCTCTGAATGGATACCTGGAGAAATATGGGGAAAATAAGCAGGCAGGGTTTTCAACAGAACAGGATGGCTGACCCCAAATGCACCCCCCCTCCCATCGCACTTCCTGGCTGAATATTTTATTTGGCAATTGTATAGAGGAAGATTTTTGTAAACAATGAATTGACCGAAATTAAGTATTAAGAAGTTAATTATTTAATGATGAAATTTAAAATAAATGTTCATAGATTTTGTTTTGAGAATGAATAGTTAATTGTTATTCCTCCACTAAAAACGCTAATATTATACAATTTTTGTGGCTTGTTAATTTGTGCAAATTTTGTGAAACTCGTTAGTACTGAACATATAGCTGTATGCATACCGTAATTGAAATGAATTTTTCAAATTTTGACATGTATATATATATATATGATTTTCAGTATTTGCGTGATCAACGTTTTGTTCATGATATAGTGAAAAATGATATGACAAACAAATAGAGATATACTGTGAGATTTCTTGAATTAATTGTTTATTACTGTTACAGAATATTTACAAAAAAAACAGGGAAATATATTGTGCATGTAATCTTTTTTTAAATCCTATTGAATAATCAAAAATGAAATTCAATATAAAGTACAAATTATGAAAATTTTTGTTCTAAAAATCTGAATATTAAATGTTAGAAAAATCTTTGGATCAGCAACCTTGAGGAACAGGTAAATTACCTAAATACAAAGGTTCCCACAGGGTTGGTCTTATTGTTCCAAAAGATTTATTACTAGGGTTCTATATTTAATTAATGCTGTTATATATTAGACATTTGCAAAGAAAATGAATGTAAATTCAATATTGCCCGTCTAATTTATAAGACTATAAATGTACGATGAGATTTGTATCAACTTTGAGCTACTGACACTCAATATATGTTCCTTTTCTAGATGATTGACCTGATGAAATATCCTGAGCTACTTCACCATAACAGCGAAGAAGAGTATTTCAAAATAAAAGAAAAATTGTTTATGTCTTCAAATAAATATAATAATTTATAGAAGGCGAAAAGACTTTTGAAAAAGCATTTTGACCAGACTTCTAGGTAGAAGATTATTACTTGATTTTTGAGCGTGCCATTACGATAGAATATTACTTATTCTTTCTAGGTAGACGTTACATATGAATAAATTGGAGATCGTAGCAAATAATAAATTTTGAAAAAAAATATTTTCATTAGTTGTCAGACAAATTATTAGATTTAAAGGCCGACAAATTAATAACAATGCGTATAAAAGAAGTTGGGGACAAGGAACAATTAAAGAATTGTAATATATAATAACCTTGACTCAGCTACCTAGGATCGCAGAAGCTTTTGTCTAGAATCCCAATAAGAAAAGAGCAGCATAAAAGAGATGATAATATTATCAGAAAATAAAGATTAACTGTGTTCATTTTAAAATAGTTGTCGATAGTAGCTCGAGAAAACTGACAATTGATGGAATAATAAAAAAATTATTCGAAATATGTATATATATATATATATATATATATATATATATATATATATATATATATATATATATATATATATATATATATATATATATATATATATATATATATATATATATATATATATATATATATATGTTTCTTTGATTCAAATGTGGGGTTTAAATTGTTGTGTGTACTCTGTTTTGCACAAAAACCAATGAAAATACTCTTCTTTGATTTAAATATGTGGGTCAAAATATGTTGTACTCTTTTATGCAAAAAAATTTGGTGAAGATACGTTTCTTTGATTCAAATGCGGGCTTTAAATTGTTGTGTACTCTGTTTTGCACAAAACCCAATGAAAATACTGTTCTTTGATTCAAAATATGGTGTGCTCTGTTTTGCAAAAAAACTTTGATGAAGATACGTTTCTTTGATTCAAATGTGGGCTTTAAATTTTTTGTGTACTACGTTTTGCACAAAACCCAATGAAAATACTGTTCTTGATTCAAAATATGTTGTATTCTGTGTTTCAAAAACATTTGGTGAAGATACGTTTCTTTGATTCAAATGTGGGGTTTAAATTTTCGTGTACTCTGTTTTGCACGAAACCCAATGAAAATAATGTTCTTTGATGAAAAATATTGTGTACTCTGTTTTGCAAAAAAAATTGATGACGATACGTTTCTTTGATTCAAATGTGGGGTTTAAATTTTTTGTGTACTATGTTTTGCACGAAACCCAATAAAAATACTGTTCTTGGACTCAAATATTTTGTTGAACTTTTGAACCCTCAAAGTCACCTTCATCGCTCCTACAACTCTCTCTTCTGGTCCAAAAACAACTAAGAAAAGAGTGCGCCCCGTTCAATCAACAGAGACACCAGTAGATGATACCATAAAAGTATTATTGGAGAATACAGCGAAGAGGGTTGATATAAACATTTCTTAATTTTCATTATCAAACTTTTACCTGATCTTTGATTTACAATTTTGACTATTTTTTTTTTATTAAACATTTTATCTGATCTCTAGTCTCCAATTTTGTTTATTTTTATTACTTGAGGATTATTCAAGGTGCAGTTAATTTTCTTCCTGTGATGTTTTGATTAAACAGAATAGAAAATAGATTACAATATATATTAAACTGATACTGAATACAAATATGTTAATGCAAATTAATTGATATCCCAAGGCCACTAAAGCTAAATGTAATTTTTTAAACTTGCAGAAAATTACAAAACCATACAATTCTTAAAATATTGGCTAAAAAAGTCATTTATTCAAGCATATACATCATTTATTTAAATCATAGACACAAATCTATTTAAGCATATAGCTTTTGTTTGTTCAGTAATTTAAGGATTAGTTAACATAACAGAATATTTAATCCATGCTCAATCTACAGTGAAAGTTGTTTTTATGGAAAGTTGAAAGTTGTTTTGGCTACAATATGTTGTACCCAACAAGTTCTGAAAATTGCTTCTAATTTTCATTGAGATGCACCTATTAGCCTGGATAAATTCATTTTATTGCTTTTCTGGTTTCATTTGAATTAGAAATTTAATATTTTAACACTGAATTATTTGGCTATATTTGCCAAATGTTTATTTTTAAATACAACATGTTAAGGACTCGTAAGTTCTTTTGAAACTTGAGACATGGAACCAAGTGTTCGATTCCATTGTCTTACAGCAGTTACTGATTTAATCCGTGGAAGAGAGCAATAACTTGTTTTCGTTTTATGAATAGATTGATGGTGCACCAACTATTATAAAATCGATGATAAGCAGAAAGATGGATTGAATAGGGGCATAAGTGACAACCCAAACTATAATAGGCTTCCAACAACAAAAGATTTTATTATGTTTAAGGTCACAGACAAAATTTGGCTCGTTACAAAATAATAGGAAAGATCTTTGGAAAATATTCCCACCTTGTGTTGCACCCCATTTTATGTGTTTGTTGAAAGCATCCTCCTCCTAAAGAAATATGTTACATTTTAGTAAAAAATACTTTGATTTTGTAAATATTTCCTATATCTTCCTTTTAAGCACATTTATTCAAAATTAATCAGAATTTCCATGACTGGGATCCTTTTCATCATTTAGATGGAATTAAGCTCCATACTGAGCATAAATCAGCATTAGCAAAGCTTTGCCTTGTGCCTCTTTTTAGTGAATAGTGCTTTAAGTGATTTTAAATTTAAAATTTTTTTTCTTGTTTCTTATGCTTATTCATGTCAGATTCCTGTATAGAGTGTTATAACTGTGTTCTGATCAACTACGGAAATAGTAATTGAAAAACTTACAAATGTGATTTACTCTAGACCCTTCTTCTTTATTTAAGACAAATTAATTTTATATTGAGCCAAAGTACAGGTCCAAAAGCATGAAATACTAAACACATTCACCTAAGTGTAACAGCTAGACGGGCTTTGGCTAATATAGATGCCCTCATTACTGTATCCTGCTTTTGAACATCAGTTTTGATCAAAGTTACAATTGAATCCAATTGTTCTTTGTCCCTTCTTTATATTTGAAAAAAAAAAAACATTTCAGAGTTCATCTGTTCCATTTCTTTAGTGAGGGCTCCATCAAACCCATGGATGTCTCTCAACTGTAAAGTAACAAATAATAACTCACATTATAGCTAAAAAGTCACATATAAAGTTTATTTTATAAAATTTCAGAACAAAACAAATTCCAAGAAATACAGACATTTTTTGTTATATACAAGTTTTATCATTTATTCTATAATAATCAGCTAATAAGAACTAACTTAAAATCTAGCAAAACCTTTTTGGGAGTGTCACCATAACCTCAAAGGACATTTCTTTCAGACATCCTTTGTAATCTTACAAGTAACATAGTACAGAAGGGTCAATGAGTCTAAAAAACCCTTTCTAGCATATGATAAAGGCTTTAGATTAATTTTTAAGGTTATATTTGTCTCAGAAATGGATTTTCTAAGATAGTGGGAATATTCTATTAGTAATTTTTTAGATTAAAGTAAAAAAGGTGATAATATGTATTCTAAAATTTGCCCTAAAGTTATTTGACGTTATTTTTAAAGAGGGAACAAGAGAAAATCCAAAAACTATAACAAAATCTATTCCACAAAATTTAATAAAGAAAATACCATTTGCTTTTCAAAAAGGCAAAAAAGAGCTTAATTGCATGTTTCATGAAGAAAATTGGGTATCATTTTATGCAGGTGGAACAACCTTATAGAAGATATTGTCGCTGCACTGTCTGTTAAGGTATTAAAGGCAAAATTAGAAAAGAAACCATCCACAAAGCTGTAAAGATGTGACAAAGAGGCTTCTTGTTTAACCAATCAAATATGAAAGAACAGTTCGGTTAATTGTATAAGAAGCTTCAACTTTGCATTTGGTCATTTTCATCAAGTAAGTCTATAGAATGGCAAAATATGAAATTACTCCTGGATGTGATTTAAGGGACGTTAACTCTCTTATGTAACAAGCCTTGGTAACAGTCTTGCATTTAGCTTCATCAGAGCTAAATGCCACAAGGACAAATTGACCCTAGCCTAATGGGGCTATATATAGTGTTAGAATATATGCAAGTCTTTGTTTACTAATTTGGTTAGCATTTATTCTTTTTATGTCTACTTACTTCTGACCCAAAGTTGATTCTTATCACTGAATAATACCACATTAAAAAAGATCAAATAAGTTCTTCAGTCTACACAGGCTAGGCTGAAACTTAGTCTAAAGTTTATTTAGTCCTAATCAGAGTAATTCCAATGGTTGGCAAAGTCCAGGGCAAAACTAAGTTCAACACTCTTCTCTTGACTCAAATAAAAGCACAAAAAAGCCATGACTTGATTTAATGACCAATTAAAAAACAACATGTATACTATTTCCTGTAGGCTACTGCAAAGAAACTAGAGAGAAGACTACCAAAACGTTTGTAAAACTTTCCTAATAATTGTTCACTTAAATTTACCCTCCCATCTAAAAAGTTATTTGCTGAATTTGTAAATGACAACATAACTTTGGTAGGATGAAAGTATACATCAATACATCCCTTAATACTTTTTTATTTTGTTTCATGATTTAAAATTGATTCTGTAGGAAATCACATTTTGATTTGGTATTTAGGAAAGTACGAAAACAAGGCAATCACACTATGTCGGCTATTAAATTATATCCTAGTTAAATAATGTTGTCAACTAAGACATAAATTAGCTAGTTTTAACTCGATTTCTCTTATCTCCCTCATTTGCAAATATATAGCCTAAAGTGTATATGTTTTATGCATTTTTCTATTTCCTTATTTTTATGTACCTTCTGAGCTATTAAATCTTTTTGAACAAAATATTTGAACATAATGTTGACAAAGTAAAGTGAAGTAGCCTACCTTTAGAAACCATTTGGTTTACACAAAGTAGTAAATGTATTTTATGATTTTTATAGTTTTTTAACAATATTGTAGTATTTCTTTTGAATGGGCAAAGCAGTAAATTAATATTATTTTGTGAATTAGGATGAGTTCCCTTCTATATTGTCACTGTACTCCCACATCAAAATGTTGATGACAGGCTGTGTGTTTTTAAGCATATTAATAGGCTAAAATTATAAAAATAATGGAATTAACCCCTTACAGCATGTACTGGACGCACCCACCACCTCTTCTTTTTCCTAATTCTTCTACTGCGTTCAGCATTGCGTCATCTTTCTTCTAAAAGAGCATCTACAATCGCCAAATCTTCCAAATCAAACATTCCAAATGTTTGAACTTTTCAAATATTCCAACATCAAAAATATTTTCGCCACTAACTTCGTGCTTACCCTACACATATAGACGCTTCTTGGCGTGTGAACACTTTTTCTTGGAACCTCTAAGGATTTCGTTATAGGATTTTTATAAAATCCTAGGCGTGTGAACTTGGCATTAGCATAACTTTTACTAAAGATAGGTAACGAGCATCTTTGGTGGAGTAACTTAACATCATTATTATCACTACAATAATATATCAACTTTTATGATGGCCAGTGCTTCCACTTCTCCCGATTTATCAGGAGATGTCCCAGATTTATCAGGAGATTTCCTCCCGATAATCTCCCGATTTCTGTTGAATTGGGCTCTGTCCAACTTGAAATTTCTGATCTTTCTTGATTGTCAGGCAGAATGCAAAATATGTCTTTGTTGCCCGTAAAAGGGGAATTTCAAAGCCGCCGGCCGCGCTTGATTCGTGGAAGTCAACTGCAGACCCTAATTAATGACCTAGTCGGCAGCTTGTCCTGTGAGAGACCATTGTTGTGTTCGAAAAATGGTTGATTTGATTTGATTCTCAGTTCATAACTTCATCTGATCTGATCAGTCAACTCAGATAGTTCATTTCCACTGGATAATTTGTGTACAATAAGGACGTAGCTCACCTTACGTGACAGGATTTTTTTTAGGGTAAGTACCAAGTTTACTGGAACTGGACAATTATACATCCCTGCACGTGGGCAACCCAAGAAGTAGGCTACTGCCCTGTCCTAGGGGGTAGGCGGCTTTTCTGCTTCTATGATCTGTTTCTTTACCAAAATAACATGTTTTAACTTGAAACCAATTCTTAACCAGTTGCCAGTTCAGGGATTCTATAGTACAAATTCGAATACACTATTCTTACGGGTCTTATAAATATCCGGTATTCGCCAGACTACTAGCCTAGCCTATATCAAAATAACGATTTCGAGTGTCGGTGAAATTGGCTTCGCAAGTCGCAACAGAGCAAAATAACACTAAGAAGCAGGGTCAAGAACGAAACGAAGGATGTGGGAACCGTTAAACAGCTTGCTGTATAATGTTTACTTTTGTAACAACGAAATAGAAACGGATATCGATGTCATTGATTTTGTGGAGTGCTCAAACGGATCAGCAGTTTCCATTTTCACCAAACTGGAGGAAATTTTGGAGTTTTTAAGAGTAAGTGAGGTGCCTTTACGGAATCGGGTCGGGTTCTGTAGTGATACCACGAACGCCATGATGGGTGTTAACAACTCAGTGGCGACTCTGATCCAAAGAAGCTACCCTTGGGTATTAATGGTGAAGTGCAGTTGTCATTCCATTCATCTGTGTGCCTCATACGTCTGCGAGAAACTGACGAAGACTCTAGAAGACCTGTGTCGTCATATGTACAATCATTTCAATATGAGTGCCAAGTGTACTGCTGCCATGAAAGAATTTCAATTGTTTTCAGATACTGCGGTCCACAAGATATTGGCACCAGGTCAAACAAGATGGCTTTCGCTACAGAACTGTGTCCACCGAATTCTAGACCAGTGGAATGCCCTAACCTTGTATTTTACCAGTGCCCATTTTGAAGATCCGACTCACGGCATTGAGTTAGTTCTGAGTGCCCTGAAAAATCCATTTATGAGGATCGTCATGATGTTCGTGGACTACGCGCTGAGACTTTTGAACAACTTCGATACCCTTTTTCAGTCCCAGGCGCCTATTTTCTACCGACTGAAAATCGAAGTCATTCAATTGGTGGAAACTCTGTTGAAAAACTTTATGAATGCTCGCGCAGTTAGGAGCTGTACCGACATCATGAAAATTGACGTTGAAGACGAAGCCAGTTATGTAGATCTGCGAAAGGTCTACCTCGGCTTAGATGCCGAAGCAGCAATGACTGGCCTTCTTTTGTCTAGTGATGGACGAAATGCCAATCCCGACGAAGTTGACAAGGTTTATTCTACCGCGAGAGAATTTTACAAGGAAGTGGTGGTCCAGATTAAAAACCGCTTCTCGTTCGACTCGGACATTTTCGCCTTCTTAGAGCTACTTGACCCTGTTCAGGCTCAGGATCTGAATCCTCCTATCCTGGCACCATTTTTGGCGAAATATAGCTTACCCTCCTTGTCCAAAAGTCTTATAGACAGAGAGTGGAGAGAGCAGACCTCTGTAAGACAGCCAAATGGCGAAGATGCCAGTTCGCTCTCAGTAACTGACTACTGGAAGCTTATATTTGCCCAGAAATACTCTAACGGCAAACCAAAGTTTGGTAACCTGAGGCTTGTCGTTGAGTACCTGTGCGCTCTACCGTTTTCGAACGTAATAGCGGAGAGACTGTTTAGTACTTTGAAGGACGTCAAAACAGACAAACATAACTGCCTGTCGACAGTTACGATTAGTTCAACGCTTCAGACTAAACTTGGCATGAGTAGGACTAAGGTGACACCTTAGTCTCTGGTCGTAGAATCTACGACGTAGATGGGAGCATGAGGCAGTTACTGAAAGGCGTAGTTGCTTCCGCAACTGTTACTGAAGCTAGTGCCGCTATCTTGAAATCTGCTTCTTTAGCGCAAGCTCGTCTGGCCCCAGAAAGAGCAAACAATACCGTTGACGATCAGGATTAGCTGCAGTGTGATCTAGTGAAAATTTTGACTGTGATTAGGAGTGCTGTTATTGATGTTAAAAGTAAAGATCACCATCTAGTAGTGTCTAAGTTTAATTTAAAGCTGAAATTTCGGAAGGGTAACTCCCTCCCGGAAAGTTATGATGTTGGTAGACTTCAGGATGAAAATTTGAGAAAAAAATTCCAGGAACAGTTGAATACTAAACTTGAGGGTATAAAATTTGACAATGTGGAAGATGGATGGAATAATTTCAGAAAAACAATTTGTGAAGTTGCTGATGGTGTCCTAGGGAAGAGTGCTAAGACAGCAACTAGGAATATTAGTGAAAAAGCCTTAGGTTTAATAGAGAGTAGAAGGGGTTTGTATAAGAATTATCTGAGTGATAGGTCGTATGAAAACAAAAGGAATGTAAAGAAAGCATTAAAATATGAACTAAGGAGATGTGAAATGGAGGCGATGGACAAAAGTGCTGAGGGTCTGGAAGATGCGGCTAGACGGCATAATAGTAAAATATTATACTGACATGTTAATTAATTGAAAGGGAGTAGCCAATCCGGACTAGTCCCAGTTAAAGATAGAAATGGGGCCACAATCAGTGATAAGGAAAAAGTTAAAGAGAGATGGGTGGAACTTTTTGAGAATGTGCTAAACCGAGATATAGTTGCAGGAAAAGATATAGATGAAAATAAAAAAGTTTGTGATACCTTGGATGTGAAGGAATATTTGTTTAGTGAGGAATAATTAGCGACAGTACTAGAAGGATTAAAAAATAATAAGGCCCCAGGTGCTGACAGTATGATTAATGAGTTCCTTAAATATGGTGGCTCTGAGGTTAGGAATAAGCTACTGAAGATTATGAAAATGATTTTTGAAAAAAGGGAAGTACCCAATGATTTTAGGAAAACCTTAATTAAACCACTTTATAAGAAAGGTGACAAGAGTGAGTGTCGTAATTATTGAGGCATTAGTCTGGTCTCTGTAGGTAGCAAATTACTGAGTAATATGATACTTTTTAGACTGAGACATGCTGTAAACAAAGTTTTAAGGGAAGAACAATGCCGCTTTAGAAAAGGTAGAGGATGTGTCGACCATGTTTTCACTCTTAGGTTAATAATTGAGAAGTCCCTTCGTTGTCAAACACCTTTGGTCCTTAGTTTTATCGATTATGAGCAAGCTTTCGATTCTGTGGATAGAACAGCGTTAACAAAGGTCTTATCGTTACATGGTATACCAGAAAAATACATTAAATTGATCTGCGCTATGTACGAGAATAATACTGCTGCGGTTAAGGTAGGAAATGAGGTTAGCAACTGGTTTTGTATTAAATCAGGAGTTAAGCAGGGTTGTGTTCTATCCCCCTTTATATGGATCATTTTGATGGACTTCGTCTTAAGGAGCACAGAAAAGGCAATTGGAGACCATGGAATCAAATGGGGAGGAAGAAAGCTCCTGGACTTAGATTATGCTGATGATTTAAGCATATTAGATGAAAGTGTGAGCAAAATGAATGACTTTTTAGAGGTTTTACGAGTTCAGGGTGCTAAAATAGGCTTGAAAATTAATGTTAAGAAGACTAAGTCACTAAGGCTAGGAATAAGTGAAGATGAACAGGTGACATTAGGTAACGAAAAGATTGATCAGGTTGGGAGCTTCAGTTACCTTGGTAGTATTATTAGTAAAGATGATGGGAGCAGTGAAGATGTTAAAAGTAGAATAGATAAAGGTCAGGGTGTTTTTTCACAGCTAAAAAAAGTTTGGAAGAATAGAAAGATAAGCCTACAAACCAAGATTAGAATATTGGAAGCTACAGTGATGACAGTGGTCAAATATGGCTCTGAAGCATGGGCACTCCGAAAAGCAGATGAAAATTTACTAGATGTTTTCTAGAGAAATTGCCTACGGATTGTTCTGGGTACCCGGCTGACTGACCGTATTTCAAACAGTAGGTTGTACGAAAAGTGTGGTTCAATCCCGCTTTCTGGGGCTATAATGAAAAAAAGGTTGATATGGCTAGGCTACGTTCTACGGACGAAGGATGACAGATTACCGAAGATTGTCCTTTTTGGCCAACCGTCTGGGGCTACACGGAAAGCAGGTCGTCCTTGTCTGGGTTGGGAGGATGTCATAAATAAAGATTTAAAGGAAATGGGAACTTCCTGGGAGGGTGTAAAGAGTGAGGATTTAAATAGATTAGGTTGGAGGAGGAGCGTGCGTAGCTGTGTTGGCCTCAGGCGGCTTGGTGCTGCAGTGAGTTATTAGTAGTAGTAGTAGTAGTTCAAGTTATGTGATCAAGTAGTTTTAGCGGCAGTGTGATACAGTGAAAATTCTGCCTGAGTTCTGTTACTCGTATTCGTAATTCTAGTTCTAATTATGTGAACAAGTAGTTTTAGATGACTTTCAATAAAACCATTTAGTTTGCATAAGTTTTGTATGAAAGAAACATTGTTCCTTGTTGATAGCTGATTTTGGAGCAATAATAAGTCTTCACCTTCCGGAATCTGGGTTCTCAGATTTTCCAAGATTTTTTTTGAATTTCTTCTGCGATACTTCAAAATCCGGAAATCTGGAAGTTCAAAAGTCCCTTTTTTCCGGATGATTTTGATATACTTTCGGACCGGTTCATATTCCAGATGCAAGAAGAAGAAGACGTCAAAGAAGAATCTGGAAGCCCAGATTCCAGAAGTTCCGGGAGGTGAAGACCGAACTTAAGACTCTAAAACATATCTTCGATTCTACTTTGTTCTGTCTCTCTATTACTGACATTTTTACCACCAATACAAATGGTATGTGAGACAAAACAGCTGTTTAAAACCTCCTAATTTTTTCCCCGACTTAAAAAAAAACCTCCCGATAATTTCCCGACTTTTTTGTAGTCGTTACTGATTTTCAGAAAAAAAAAGTGGAAGCACTGATGATGGCTAACACCACAGTTGCCAGATTGACTTGTTTCAAGCCCCGGTGGCTTATTTCTCTGGGCTGGGACGGGCGTTTTTTTCGGGCTTGGGGCGGAAAACTGGGCTTATTGTTTTTTTTAATTTGGCTTGTTTTGGGATTTTTTCTACTCAAATAATAATATTTCTTATTTTGTTTTTAAGATTTTTTTTCAAATTCAAGTTCATTCTTTTACAAAACTTTCGAGGAAAGAAAACGAACGGATTTAAGGAAAAGTTTACCCTACGATTCACTAAAGAAGAAGAAGAAAATAAGTAATGTGAATCACATGGAAATATGTACTACAGCAGATTACTAGTTACAATTATTTAATAGAAATGTTTCATCTACAAAACATGGATAGAGGTAAGACTCCAAATACTTTTTTCTTGAAATTGTGTTTGAAATAGATTGAGATGGACTTCATAACCCCCAAGCATGGAACACTCAAAATGTTACAAACGAATACCTTGCAGTCCTATTTTTGTCCTAGGTCGTTTTGAATTTGCTTCTTGTCATCTATAATTTAGTTTGTTTTCATCAGCATTTTATGTCAATTTCAAGGTTATTTGACTTAAGGCTGGATTCTTCTGCCTACTCAGACCTAACTCAGACAAAATGGAGACCCAGGCAGTGGGCTCTATATGGGTCCATGACTATTTTATAATGACAATGAAGATCAAAGCTCATCATCAGATTCAAGCATTGAATTCTTGTTGACTTTTGAATATAGTGATCAATCAAAGTGTAGTGGGGCCCACAGGCTCTCCTGAGTGACCACTTATTTGACACGTCATCATTCCAAGACTTATGGCCCAACTTTGAAATCTGGGTGATCTCTCTATACATGCTAGGTCATCAGTCCATAGAAAGGTCACCCAGACTGGGTCATCAGCCCAAAGAGAGGTTACCTAGACTGGGTCATCAACCCATAGAGAGGTCACCCAGACTTCAAGGCTGGTCCATCTTTCCCTGTAGTGATGACCTGTCAAATGAGCAGTCACCCAGATAAAAAACTTTTGGACCCCACTGTCAAATTGAGTGATTGTCATTCAAGGGTTTTAAATTATGTAACATCTAGATTCAAGGGTCAAAGGAAATTCAACTGTTGAATCTAGTGCCAATCTTTAATCCTCATTGCTGTTGTAAGAAAGTTGCATACCCTATTGGATTCAGGTAACTTCCTAGACAAGGTTTGCCTGTCATTAAAAAGTATATTTTTGGTGGAAGTTGAGCAGGTAGTCTACTGACTTTATGATAGAGGCATGCTTATTTGAAACGCCTAGATTTTAACTGTATAATTTTGGGCTGTATAGCAGAATGAAGATGCCAAACACCTATTCATGTATTTTGAGATGCCCTTAATTATCTTCTGTGGCTAATTGGTGGTCAGTTTTAGTGACAGCAAGGGCATGAAAATGGCAAACTTCAGAACAAGCAAATATTCAACTAAGCATACCTCTAATGTAATGGATATTATAGAGATTTGCATTTTTTAGCACTTCTCTGACTACTGCACTACTTTATGTTTATTTATTTATTTATTTTTTTTACAAAACAGTCAAATTAAAAAGAAAAGTAGCAGACTAAATATCAGCTAATATTCCATTACTGCAGAATCTACAGGAGATGAAAACCCAAATATAAAACCTAAACATAAATATCCTATCAAAACCTTCATTCATGTTAAAATTGACCCTATTAGACTATGTATGCAATACTGACCCATTATCTAAGACAAAAGATAAAAATATTACTGGGATCCAATGTGCCAACATAGATACCTTAGATGTTACCTGCAGATGTTGAGTCTGTGAAATTAGTATAGCAGATGAACTGCCCTTTCTGACTTGAATGGAAATTGAACCAACCATGCCTAAGACCATGACTTATGTCAGGTTTGGATGTGAAGACCCTGGCTCAAATAGGGCAAGAGAGAGGAGACTTTCAGTACTGAAGAAAGTTGAGCTTCTTGTTTAATTCAGTATAACTTATGTATAGATTGATGGTTCTTAATGAAAGCTAGATCAAAGATGCCTAAAATCATTACTCAAATCAAACTCTGAGATCAAGGACCCTAGCTCAAACAGATTGAGGGAATTTGGAGTGTTGAAAAAAGTTTCATTTTGCAGTTTTCAATGAAAGTCAGATCAAATTCCAAACTCTTCGTCTCTGAGATGAAGACTCTAGGCTAAATAGTATGAGGGGGAGTCAGATTGAAGCGTTCAAAAAGTTGATTTTTTTGTTTTGTTTGTATAGTATACGAATGTAGTGATTTGAATCAAAGCTGGACCAAAAATGCCTAAAATCATGAATCACATCAAGTGTTGAGTTGAAGATCCTAGGTCAAATAGGGAAAGGAAAATAGGGCTTGAAGTTTAGAAAAAAAAAGAATTTTCATTTGACTGTGAACCAGTGAATCAATTGTCAAGTTTATAAGGAAATTGAAACAAAGATGCCTGATACCATTACTGATATTAACTTCTGATATAAAGACCTTAAGTAAAATAGGGCAAAACCGAGTTCTTCAGTTTATTAGCATAACTTATGAAAGAGGTATTAAATTTAAATAAAAGTTGGAAGAACTACTCATAGCAAAATACCAATGCATTTTATCCTACTAAAATTTTTCAGACTTGTTTTATCAGAAATATTATTTGTGGGGACTTAGAGATATAGCCTTTGTTGTTAATTGCAGACACTCATGACACGCCATCTACTCCTCCAAGAAAAAAGGTCGCAAAAGGGTCTACAACCCTAAATGGGAGCAGGAGCCTGATTTCAAAGGATGGCTACAGCCTCTGTCTGGAAACAACACAAAAGCCTGCTGCAAAATTTGCCATGGAGCAGTACTCCGAGTTCACAAGTCTGATTTGCATCAGCCTTACAATTCAGCCAAACATAAGAAGAACTCTCAAGCCATGAGGATTCAGAAACCTGTTATAAGCCATGGTAAGTTGGAAATGTGTTAGCACCTTAACAGTACACAAAAGGGATATCTCAGCTACAGCGCTTTGACAGAAAGATCGCTGCATAGCTTTTCTTTCCTGACATAATCCTGACTCTCAAGAGCCTGATAAGGGCCCTTGCCAAGAAGAGCCAAAAGACCACAGCAAAAGTATCATAGCTGAAACATCCATTTAATGCATTGCTTAAACAATTTTTTTCAGTCAGCTTTAGCTCAAGGAGTATTTATTTGTTTGTGTAAAAAAAAATTTTGGTGTTGGGTTCTGACTAGTTAAGATATAATACAAGAATAACTCGCCTCCTTTTTTTACAAAACTGGACGGAACTTGCTTTACAAGGTTACAGGTCATTTTTGTAAATTATAAAAATTCCTGTATTTGCAAACCTTCAATACAGTGAACAAGCGCCGTAGAGAATTAAAAAAAAAATTCGGTGCTTATCGTCTGTAGGCTGATTCTCTATTAGCGTTCTTCTGAGTTAATACAGGTTTCATGAAATTATGTTCCAATTTCAATCCTCTTTTTTGATGCTTTTATAGTATATGTACAAGGAGATAGAGTGTTTGGAGGCAAAGGCCAGAAGGCCGAAAAGATCCATATAGCCTCAATCTTCATTACATATTCAGGGCCTCACTACATGCAGAACTAGTAGCCTAGACTGTGGTTTGTCAGCTCAAACGATTGAAGTAAAAAAAATTATCACAAGCTGGATGTTACAATCTCAAATCTTTTTATTCAAAGTTGATACCTGAGAATATGAGGCTTTCCTCAACCTCAGCCTGTAGGGCGTCTTTACCCTTGCGTTAGATGCTTATCCAAAGCTCGCACAAAAAGTCAGTTTAGTTTTCTTCCAAATTATTTCTCACTTTTAAAAGTGAGTAACTGTTGAAAGCAGTGCAGGAATTATTTGACACTTTGTAGATTAACCTGCCGAATTAAAACCCCATTCTTTTCCTAGGGATTACTCAGCTCGATGTCAAAGCACGAAAAGCAGAACTGATTTTGGCAGCACATGTCGCATGTTATTCATCGATTATGACTATTGACCACCTATCCACCATTATCAAGAGTGCTTTTCCTGGACCAGTTTCTGAGGCAACGAAATTGAAGAGAACAAAATGTACAGCCCTTATCAAGAGTATTCTTGGACCAGAAAGTCTCCAAGAGATTGTTGCTGATGTTCCCTTATTCTGAACAAATCGACCGATGTTGCCACCATGAAATTCATGTGTATTTGTGTGAGATACTATAGCCCCAAGATGAAGAAAGTTGTTTGTGCTACTTTGGGCATGGTTGAAGTACCTTCGACCACTTCTGTGATTTACATCAAGAACTGAAAGACTTCTTAGTTTTATGTGGAATTGCGCTAAAAAAATCTGATAGTTATTGGGACAGATGGAGCAAACAACATGTGTGGTGGGAACCATTCGCTGTTCACGTTATTACGAGATGACGGGTTGCCTCAACTCCATTTCTTCAAATGTGTATGTCACTCCCTACATTTGTGTGCTTCCGAGGCTGTTGGAGAGCTTCCAAGCAATTTGGAGTTCATGCTCTCAGAGACTTACAAGTGGTTTAATGTTAGTCCGTTACGAAGAGAGGCATATCGGCAAATGTTCATGCTCATAAACGATGGGAATACCCCGTTGAAAATGATTGCTCCTTCCAATATCCGTTGGATGCCTCGATATAGAACAGTCGTTCGCATACTCGAGCAGTATTCTGAGCTGTCAGCGCACTTTCGATTAGCGAAGGAAAAGGAACGTTGCTACACTGCCTGAATGCTCCATGATATGTACCTCGATGAACGAAATAAGGCATATATTGTTTTCTTGAAGCCATTATTGGCCTAATTTCAGAGAGTTAACCTCCTTTTCCAACACACTAACGCAGATCACTTTCGTTTATTTCAAGAGCTAAAAGAGTTTGTATTAAGTCTTCTGCGGAGAATATTGCACACGTCTGCAGTGTCATTAACAGTGAATATGGACTTCGAAATTTATTACCTTCCTACACCCCAGGTTGACTACGGATACGAGTTCCTTTTGGAGCTTTAAAGATCTAAGCTGACCAGTCATCAAAAGGAAGAAGTAAAGCTGCGTTGCCTCAAATTTCTCAAGACCGCTGCTAGAGCAGTTTTAAAGCGCTTGCCCCAGCTCTTGATTCTCTGCTGAAACTGAAAATGCTTTCTTCAACCATTTGTTTGTCGCAGTTGCGTCCTCGATTTAGTGATTTGCCTTTGGATGTTATTCCAGTGCTTAATATTAGTGAGTTAGAGAGCCAGTGGAGAAGACTCTTGGTAGTTGACTGGGCATCAGCTTGCGGCGGAGAAATTCCAAGTGACTCTTGTGAATTCTGGGTCATGTTCCTGCACCATCCTGATCCAGCTGGTGTTCCTCCATGTCGTGACTTAGCGAGGTGGGCATTGACCCTCCTCAGCCTGCCAATAAGCAATGCTGTAGTTGAGAGGTCATTTTCTATGATGAATATTGTGAAGAACAAACTTCGGAATCGAATGTTGTTGCCTATGCTGAACTCAATAGTAGTCTTTCGGCTGTGGTTGTCAGTGTGTGGTATTTGCTGTTCCCAGTTTGAGCCTACTAAAAAAATGTTGCAGTTCAACAGTGAAATCTATAGGCTTGGGGGTTCCACTGCAACCACAGATATAAATTTTAACAATGATCTTGATGACATAATGGTTTTAGTGTAGAATTGCAGAACTGGCTCTTTATTCGTTTTCTTTTCATCTGATGCTGTTTTTCTCTTGGTGTTCTTTTCTAACTTCTTTAGGTGTAGATATACACTTAAAAAAAATGGATTTCCAACAAGAAAATCCGTTGAACTTTCAATTGCTAAAAAAAAAAAAAATTCTAGTTGAATTTTTAGCAAAGGTGTAAAATCGAAAAAGTGAATGTGATCTTCAACGATTTATTTAACTTTCCAACAAAAAACGTTTAAAGTCCAGCGAAAAGTTTGACATTTCATGTTCTCTTGACTTTCCAATACCCAATTTTTCGAAGTCCAACCAATTAGTTTGGAATTCCAATGAAAGAATTTTATATTTTACACTCTGCTGACTTTCCAAAAAAAAATTTTGAAAATCCAACGAAAAAGCTTAATATTCTACGTTTTCCTGATTATTCTAGGAAATAATGTTGAAAATAAGATACGAAATTATTTTTTAATAAGAGTTTATTTTTCAATTTGCACCTCAAGGTACGAATAGGAATTGAATAAGAAACCATTGGTTTAAAAAAAGAAAGAAAAACAAATATTGGAATTCTTCAGGTTCTGTGAAATTAATATAAAAATGAGCCCCTTCAGTTGAGCCAAAACTAGGAATCTTCGGGTTGAAGCCTGATTGGTAAAAGAAATCGATTGATAAGCTGCATTTAAAAACCAAAATGCCGTATTACAAAATAATCAGCATTTATAATCACCCTTGATATGCATATTTTCCTAAGGTGATGACGCTGAAATTTTAGCTTGCAGTTAGCTCTTTTAAATCAAAAGTTCCTCGTGTTCGTTCAATATATTGGTATTTCAGCTGTTGTAGCATTTTTTTTTGTCAAAGGCTGTACATAGTATCTCATTTTTCAGAATTTTTTTTTTTAATTTTTCTTACTTGAGGTATTAAGAAAATGTACCAAAAGTATTGAGAGTTTTCAATCATTGCGTTTATTCTCTTGAAGCTTTTTTCCTTTGTATTACAAAATTTCATGCTTCAATTATTTTCTTTTTTGCATTTTACCATTCTATCCAAAGAAGTAATTAAGCCTGTGTATTTCTTGTCGTGATATTTTGGCCAAAATTCTGTTTTGTTCACAAAAATTATTTTGCTTATTGAAGAGATCTCATTGTGTTTTCTGTTCCTTGTGAATTTTTTTTTGTTGTATTACGAAGTCAAAACATTAAGAATTAGCTGAGAACCGCGTCCATTAAAACTAGGTGACGAGAAAAAAAAGGTTTTCAGTTAAAAGTCTTAACATCCGAAATAATCATAAAAGTTCAAAATATATAGCTGCCATGTAGCTGAAAGTAATTTTTAGATTAAATAATCTTGCTTCAAAATTGGTTTCTAAAGAGATAAACATAAAGAAAAATAATATTTAGAGACAAATTAAAAAAATTATCACTTATTAGGGCGGTAGGGCATGGGGAAGTGGCTTTATTTGTATATGGCTATACCTTTCGGAAGGGCATGGAGAGGCGGCAACTCAGTTGAAAGGTGTAAATTCGGAGGGAAAACTGAAACTGTAAGGAATAATAACATATTAGGATTCACTCATTCCATGGACGAATTCGTTTCCAAGTAAACAGTTTTACTTTCGCACCATAAGTTTGTCAATGCAAAAGCTTAGCGTAAGAAAAAAAAACATGAGTTCATAATATTTAGCTGCCATACAGCTTAAAAAAAAAACGAAAGATTAACTCGATATTAGGAGAGGTCAGAGCTATGGGCTACCATATAGCTTAAGGTATTTCTTTTATATTTCAAACTTAAAAGCAGAAAAAAATGTCAAGTATTCCCGCCTGCCGGGTAGGTTTTTTCTTCTTCCCTGCAAATGTTGAGGGGAGATCAACAAAATTGAGACTCTTCCAGAAGTTTAAAGAAAAAAATGATGAAAATAGCTTTTGGACTGAAAATTCAGTATTAATTCTGCATCTAGATATAGCATTCTTCGTGAAACAAGCTTTCGTACGCGCTCACTATAAAGTGGAATCTCAAAAGTGGATTATTTCGGTAAAATTTTCTGGGGCTTGTTTTGAAAACCCCTGGGCGTTTTTCTGCGTTAACAATCTGGCAACAGTGGCTAACACACAAAAATTCGAAGACTATGAGCCTTTATGCAGGGAAGAGAATGGAACTGCAATTGATCAAATAACCAGTTATGGTAAGCGATCTTATTTTGACCTTAAAATAATTTTTAATAAGAAATTCATTGGTAAAGTTCAAGCATTAATGTTTTCTGTAGGGCATATCTAGAGAGGCTTGGTTGATCTAGCTGTTGGGGGTAAAGTCTTCAGGACTTGCTCTAGGAAGCTTCTAATTAAATTCCTGTAATCCTTGGACAGTTGCTAGCCTATTCAAAGTCAGTGGTAAATTGTTTTGTAGAGATGGCTTAGCCTAGAGTGAGTAACAGGCCTAATTGTCTAGAAAAAAATTATATAGTTCAAAGAAAGCTTAGTTCAATCCCACTTGACAGAAAGAAACACTGTGTTACTCTGGAAGCTGTTTTTAAACACTCAATGATAATTACTTAAGCTAGCCTTGGCTAGATTGAATCCTATAATTCATTGAAATGCTTCAAAAAACTTTGCAGTTTATTGGTAGCCAACAACTTTTTAATATAAATTTATATATACATTTGAGCCCTCCTAGCAAAGTGTTTAGTAGGCTACTCAAGGCTTGAAAATCTGAGCTTAGGAGTTTAAGGCCCGGTGTTGCTGTTATTTTGGTTGGGACAAGGGTCAAAGGTGTGACTCTGTAAGCTTAGCCACAGTACACCTAGCTATAATGAATAGCCTACCTGAAGAAATTTAGAGGAAAAACTTAAGAAGAATCAAATGGTTTTAGCCCCAGCCATATGTTGCACTCCCTGCTAAAGACCTTGAATCAGGAGATCACTTGCTGTGCAATGCTGACCATTGGTCAGCATACAAATTTTGTTCTTTTTTAAGTAGGCTTAAATAAATGAAACAATTAAGTTGTAGTGGAGGAACTTCTTACTAAATTAGAAGGTCAAAACCAATATGCAATTAAGCAAAATAATGTAAAACTCAAACCCTCATGCATTGCTATCAAAATAGGAATTGAGAAGAATTGTATACATCAATGCATAACAAAAAATCTAAGCTATTCATCAATATGGTTATTAGGTACTTATGTGTTATTCAGAACACTCTCAATAAGTAAAGTTGGGTTCTTTTGTGAAACAAACTATGATGCAGCTGCATTTTAATTAAATATTTTATATATAGAGGTGGTTAGGTTAGGTATTTAATATAATGCACACACGTCCCTTCCCCTAATGTGCAAACATATAGCCCAAACTTTTGATAAAGCTAATGAAATAACAAAATATAATGCAAATATAATACTTTATTAGGAAAATTGTAAAATTACAACTTCAAATTACGAATCCAGAAAGCAGAAATGTTGTTAAGAATTGTGTTAAAAAGAGTTCTTCCTTCTGCCTTTACTACCACCCACCACATGTACTCTCCTAAGTATGATTGTAAATGATGGTAGGATATACATGTTCAGACACTATCTTCTATCACTACGCATTGCACACTAAATTGAGTTCTGCCTTTGAAACTTGATATTCGTATCATGGTTTGTTTCACTAAAGTACCTAACTTCACTTATTGAGTGTGTTCTGAAGAATACACAAGCATACAGTGAATATATACAAGTATATAGTGAATTTTTAGTTTATTGACTTACCTAGAAAGACCTATTTTTGGAAATACCGTTTATCTTATTTGATGTAACCTATATATTCTTTCAGTATTTTGGTTTTATTCACATATTAACCAAAAGTTGTTTGTCTTCTGATTCTTACAATGAAACTTTTATTATTTGATATTTATTCTATAAATCACATCTATTCAATGTTTTTTTTCAATTGCTTGTCAAAATAGAGAACCAATTTTAATTTATGATGACAAATTCTTAGCGAAAATTTCACCAAGAAGGCAGGAATCTTATTACTGCACTCACATTGCTTGTTAGTTGGGTTGGGACAAGGGTCAATGGTGTGATTGTAAGCTCAACCAGAGTACACTTAGCCATAACGTGTAGTCTATCTGGAGAAATTTAGAGGAACAACTTAGGAAGCATCAACTGATTTACCTCCAGCCATATATTGCACTCCTAGTTGAAGGCATTGAATCAGGCAATCACTTGCTTTGCAATGCTGACCATTCGTCAGTATGCAAACAACTTGTTTTTTTTTATGTAATCAAATGAAACAATTAACTTCTAGGGAAGGAACTTCTTGCTATATTAGAAAGTAGGGTCAAAACAGTATGTAATTGAGCAAAATTTTGTAAAACTCAAACCCTCATGTATTGCTACCAAATAGGAATTGAGAAAAACTGTATACATCAATGCATATCTAAAGATCTAAGCTATGAATCAATATAGTTATTATTAAAATAATCTATGATCAAATGCTTAAAATTTTTAGTTTATTGACTTAACTAGAAGGACCTATTTATGTGAAAACTCAACCCTCATGCATTGCTGCTACCAAATAGGAATTGAGAAAAGTTGTATAAATCAATACATATCTAAAAATCTAAGCTATACATCATTATAGTTATTATTACAATAATCTATAATCAAATGCTTGGAATTTTAGTATATTGGACCAATACTTGTTTGTTATCTTTTAGGCTCGGGAGTAAATCCAGAGCCTGAAAAATTTCAGCTGAATTTCATGGGTTTTGGCTTTTTCATCGGGTCAAGTTGCAGGAAATTATCATTTCAGTAGAAATAATTATATTGCCCTGAAGTTATTATTTTTGAGTCATCTTTATTACAATCTCCAAGAATAGCCTGTAAATAAAATTTTTGCTTGATAAATAAAAAACTGAATGTGAACCATGAAAAGCACAATACCTTAAGGCATATTCTCTGAAGGTGGTATGTTCAACTACCTACCTCTATCATTTCTCTTCTGAAGACGCTAGCCTCTTATGAACTTCAAATTTACCATTTAGATAACACTTAAAAAATAGTTCAGTATTTCGATTTCAGCATCTTTGTAATTTGGTACTTCTTCTAATTTTTAAAGACCAAAGTTAAAAGGTAGCTTTGAATCCTTGCAAAGCCAACTAGATATATTTCTTTTGTTTTAACAGAGTTATTATTATTTTACTCTCAACTACAAAAGTCAAAGTTCAAATTGTATATTGTCACGTTATGTGAGTCTTCACTAATTTGATTACTTCAGTATATGTTTGTTGCTCTTTATATTCACGCAATATTTTGTTTTCCTAGATTAGAAAAGATGGAACTTGTCAAGTCTGCCTAGTGGATTCCCTCTTTCTGGGTCTTTAATACAATTTTAGGTCTTGTGTTCCCTTTGTAAAATTGAGATTGATAATGCCCTGAGAAAATGAAAAAGTAACTCACACAAAGGATTTGCAGACAAATTATGACTAGAAAATATTTAGTTTCAATAACAGATGCATCAACTAAATGGTAGTAACACTAAGAAACGTTTCCAAAGTATACATGGTTGTTTATTTACTCCTTTAAATTTTTCCTTTTTTTCAGGTGGACTGGAACGTTGGAAGATTGAAAAATTGCAGGATTTAAATTATGACATTCGGCTTCTTCCATTTTCAAGTGGATATAATACAGCATCTGAAGAACAGACTGAAGAAGTCAATGCTGGTATGACAGCATATCGTAGCTCAGGAACTACACCAATCCTGGATTCTTTTGCAGTACGCCAACGTGCTGAAGCTGACCAGTGTCAAGTTGATGCATTCTTTGAAATACAAAAAGTGCTTACCAGATAAAATCGAGAGGGAAGTCTTGATTCAGAGTTCATGGTGTGAGGACCTTTTTTGGATATAACTTATTGCAAAATTATTATAGTCTCTACCTAACCTACAGCTAAGATTTTGATAAATTAATTCAGTGACCAAAGGATTATAATTTGAATAAGCGGATTATTTTGCTACTGAGTGAAAATTCCCTTGGGAGCTGTGGATTTTCTTATAGATATTTTCATGATCAGTGACCTATATTATATAGGTTGGGATAAAGCAGTGCGAATTTAATTAAGACTATCCGATATTTATCGACAATTCAGTGAAATTGCTTTAGTGAAATTCAAAATTAAGCATTGATTTTAGTACTGAATTTAGTGGCTGAACAGCAAAATAAAATAAATTCTGCTTAATCAAGTGGAAATTTACGGACTCCTTTAAAAGTAATTTGAAATTATTTTTCCTTAACAAATATCTGTTTATTAAAAGTTTGGACATTTAGAATTTATCAAAATCAGGCAACGCCAACAAATCAGCCAGCAGTGTTGCCACATCAACCTATTTTGGCGAAAAAAAATTAATTTGTCGAGCTCTCCAACTGCAAAAGAGAGCGGGAACGGTACAGAAGAGCCGTAGTTGTACCGGCCGTACTTTTGTACTTAAACTGCTGGGGACAGGTGTACCGGGTCCCGCACTTCCCATTTTGTTGGAAGATCAGGAAGTTAGATATTATCAAGTTTGCGATGTCTTACAGTGTTAATGACGTTGCGTTTGGCAAATTCTAAGGCTACCCTTTGTGGTCTGTTCGAATGGTTGGTATAACTGCATCGAAGAAGGGAAAATCTTATCAAGTATTTTGCTACGGATCACACGAAAAAACATCACTGAGTGAGGGATTCATTTTGCCGTTCGAAGAAAATTTCCCCGAAGCTTCAAAGAAAAAGTCGAAAGGAGTCCAAGATGCTTTTACTGAACTAGCCACATTTCCGGATGTGTATCAAGAAATAATGGGAATTGCTGGTGCTGCTTCGACAAGCAGTGTATCTTCACTCTCGTCTACCCTAGTAAATGCGCAGAGTCAAATTGCCAAATTGAAAGAAAATCTTCGTCAGGATATTCACAAACAGGTGACTGAGAAATGTTCAGGCGACAAAGGCGTGATCAGTAAATAAGCAATTAACACTATTGTTACCGAGATCTATGATGCAATAAGTCTCGATTACAGTTCAAAATTTGCAAATATTGAGAAGATGCTCAAGGGGTTTCAAGCTCAAATAACGGCGCTAGAAAATCGCATCGAAATTCTAGAATACCGCAACGACGATTTGGAACAGGAAAGAAGATGGAACGTTCTTCTAATCCATGGACTGTCTCAGATGGGTGGAGAAACGCTTCCCTAATAGCGTTCTAGAGCTATTCAATGCTAACATGGAGATCCGTGTGCTTGCTAGTGACATCAAGTCAACTGAGCGCTTACGTACTGGAGTTAGATCAGCGGAAAATGTTATCCCGCCCGTTCTCGTCACTTTTCATTCATCTGAGTGTGCAAGGCGTGTGTTCATGAACAAAAAGAAGATCGCCCGATCGAAAGTATTTATATCTCAGTAGTTAATGCCAAAACGTAAGCAACTGCCGAATCTGGCACGCGACAAATTTGGAGCTCGGAACGTTTGGACTGATGGTGGCCGTGTGCAAGCCAAAACAGTTCAGCCATCTTGAAAATTAGGTCACTGAATGACCTGATCAGTGACCAGTACTGACATGTTGAATCCATCCTCAGTTCTTTCGTTTATTTGGGGTTGGCTGCTTTGTTTCGCTAATCTCGTGTCAAAAACTTTTTTGTTTGTTTCGTCATTAAGATATCAATGAGTTTGTACTATTGAGCAAACTAGAGTATTTTCATGAATAGTATGACCGTCAGGCTTTCAGACTTAGAAAGTAATCGCCTGTCTGTTGACCAATTATTATCCACCCCTATTGCAAATGATAGTTTAAGTAAAGGAAACAATACTCAAGCAATGAAAGCTAGTAATTTTTTGGATAGTCAGTCGCTGAAGAAATTGTAACATATAGACCAGCCCCTTCCCTCTATAAAATTCAGGACCAAATCTCTCATTCACACCCCCTTAGAAATTCTAAAACAAAGGACCAAATACTCTTCTAGAAAATAAAATCTTATAAGATTTAGCAGTTATTCCAAATTTTGTGGACTACGTGACTTTAGACACAAGTTAAAATGTTATGGAACCAACCAACTGGTTTATCTAAACTCTAGGTTTTTTTTTATTCAAAACCAGAAGGGAAATCCTTGTCAAGAAAATAACTTCTGGGTGTGGGGACTAGTCACATGATTGGGAATACCAGCAGTATTGTGACATTTTAGCGGAGGTCAACTGCACAGGTCACCAAGCCTGTCCGCGGAGTTCTGGTTTAGAAATCGCGTTGGATATATCAGCTCAACGCAAGGAGCTGGTAGTCAGTTTCATGGGAGTTTTGATATAGTCAGGTTTGAGTGTGAATGTGCACCTTTTCATGCTATAAGTTATTTGAGCTATTTTGTCCAAAGTTGTATGTTGTAAGTAAATAAACCTTATTGTATTTAATCATCTTCTGTCTACGTACTAGGGCATCAGGTACAGTTCCTCTAGTCTTCAGGTACGGTCCCAAGGGAATCTATATTGTCTCAGGAGACCTCGAATATCACTGAGATGGTTCTGTCTCCCAGGTTACTGGGGATTATATACGCAGCCTTTTTATTCTGTTAGTAATTTAGCTCCAATATCTCGTATCCGCATTAAGCTATTAAGACTTAGAAAAGTCCCAATCACCACAAGGTAAAAACCCCCCTAAGTAAACTTCCCACCAAACAAATAAATTCACTAAAACCACCCCGTAACATATGGTGCGGTCGGAAAAAAGAAAGCAGCAAAAGGAACTGAAAGTACCTACATAGAAATGCCTACTAACATGGACAAGTATGATTATTTACATTTTATTTTTTGATTCTTAAGTGCAGTGCAATTTTATCTCGATTTTTGCATTTTCAGGTGCAGTGCGATTTTATTTCTATTTTTGCATTTTTTTTTTATATATAAGATGGCACTTATGCAAATTTCATGTTCTTTCATCTTTTTGTTTATGTATTTATTCACCTATTGACCTATTGACCTTGGCATGTTTTTTGGACTATGATTGTTGGATTTTGATTTGGATGTTGGTTTGTTTTGGATTTATTTTCAATAACTTTTTATGCAACAAAACACAAATATTAGCCTCGGAACTCGGAACGATTTTTTGAAAGTTAGTAAGTGTAAAAGTCGTTGTTTTCTTTGCCAAGATCATTTTGTCCCACGGACTTCTGTTAAAAGTACATTGTATAATAAAAATTTTGCATGCAAGTTACGTGGTAATGTTAATTGTAGAACAACCAATGTAATTTACCTATTAGAATGTAATAAATGCTGCCTACAATATGTGGGGGAAACAACTAATAATATATATAAAAGATTTTCTGGACACAAGACAACAGTTAATAATGAAAAAACTAATAACTATCTAGTTCAACATTGTAGTAATGGTAAATGTTCCATATCAGATATAACTGTCACAATTTTAGAAAATTTAGAATTAGAAAATTTAAATAAAGAAGAGAAGAATAATAGACTACGTAAACAGGAGGATTTCTGGATCCATACTCTTGGTACAGCTTATCCTTTTGGGCTAAATGATCGTGTAGCAAAATATGGTGACATGTCTCATGTTGTTGTTAAATGTATTGATGGTTTTATGGACCATCCTTCTTTTACTTGTCCTACTAAACGTAAAAAACGATCGAGAGGACATAGGAAAAATAATAGAAAAAATGAATTAGATGTACATATGCTTTCTATAGATCTATGCCAGCTACTTGAATCTAGGGGTATGATTTCTGTAATAAAGTGTCTAAATAATTTATCCAAGAGGAATTTAATCAAACTTTTCTGGATTGTTAAGAATAATACAGCTCTTGATTATAATTTTGAAGTAATATGTGATACAATTTGCATTCTAACTAAAACGAAATTTATTTCAAAAAAGAAAAAGTTCGATAAGATTAGTAATAAGGATAACAGATTATATTTACCTATTAATTTTACGTGTAAGCAGATTGAAGATATTAATTTACCAGAAATTTTAAATCAGCGGCATGTGAAACAGGCCCTTCCTAGTAATTTAAATTATAATGATAGTCCAGTTTTAACTTATAAATTTTCAAAAACTATTGGGCAAATTATTTTTAATTATAATTTAATACTAAAAAAACTAGATAGCGGTATAAATTGGGAATCGGTTTGTAATTGTAAGCAACTTGGCCCATTTGTAAATCCTACTTACAAACATGTTATAACAGGGGACTTGTCAATAATAAAGCAAGATGATCTTCAAATTATAATGAATAAAGGGGCTAATTCCCGTCTTTCTCATCATCTGAAACCATCGAGTGTTCTTGATGGCTTGGAAAATGATTTTGATTTATTTATCAATAAGTGGTGTAAGAAAGAGAATAAAAATAAAGAGAGTTTTCAAAGTTGGAAGAATTTAATTATTAGTAGAGTAAGAAATAAAGTATATTCTAACTTAAAAAATAGTAACACTAAATCATTATTTTATAATGCGAAGATTAAACAAGCAATTGCTAATCTAAAGAATGAATTTGTAATTGTGCCAGTGGATAAAGCTAATAATAATTTTGCCATAATTTGTCAGAAGCTGTATTGTGATATCTTAAAAAGGGAGTTATGCACAACTAATGTTTATGAAAAGGTAAATATAGAGGATGAGAATTTAATTGAAAAGACTGAAGAAATACTTTTTAAAAATTTTAATATTAAAATAAATGACAATGATAAAAAGTTCCCTTTCCTATATTGGACTGTAAAATTTCATAAGAATCCCCCTAAACCACGGTTTATTGCTGGAGCAGCTAAATGTCCAACCCGCATTGCTGCTACTGACCTCTCTTTAATTTTAAAGGAAATTGTAAATAAACTTAAAACCTATTGTTCTGGTATTAAAGAATTTTCGAATTTTACTCCATATTGGAGTGTTAATAATTCACTGCAGGTGATAGATTCTTTAACAATGGTTTCAGCTAAAAGAATTGACTCTTTCGATTTTGTGACAATGTATACTAATTTATCACTTAATTTAGTGATTGATAATTTAAAAACTGTTATAAAGAAATCTTTCCTCTTATCTAGTAAAAGGTTCTTAAAAATAGACAGTTATAATAAAAAAGCCAGACAAACTGCTTTAATACTACAGTTAACTTGAGATGTTATAGCTTGGATATGATTTTTGAGTTATTGGAATTTGTTTTATACAATACTAATATAAGATTTGGGGATGATTTGTACAAGCAAATTATGGAAATTCCCATGGGGGGGAATGCCAGCCCATTTATAGCTGACTTGTTTTTAAGTCAACTAGAATATAAATATATGATGGATAAGAATAATCCAATTAATTTAAAACATGCTTTGTCAAATAATAAAAGATATTTAGATGATATTTTGGTCTTAAATTGTAAGGATTTCATTGATATTTCTAAAAATATATATCCATCAGAGCTTATTCTTGAGCCTAGTCATGGCGCTGGTCATGAAGATCATTTCTTAGATTTAAATATTAATATTTGTGATAATAATACATTAAGTTTTAAAATGTATAATAAAACGGATGATTTTGATTTTGAAGTGATTAGTTTCCCATTCCCTGAAAGTAATATACACTCAAATATCACATATTCAGCGTTTTTCTCACAGTTACTTCGTTATGCAAGGATTTGTAGTAATTATATTGATTTTAAAAATAGATGTAAAATCTTAAGCCAAAAATTGATATCAATAGGTTCTTCTGCAAATAAATTAACTTGGCAATTTAAAAAATTTAGTTTTCATTATAACGAACTTTTAAATAAATATCAAAAGAATTATCTAGAAATACTTAAAGAAATTTTTAACTAATTTCGGAGGTTCGAGAAATGTTGTCACAGCGCCATTAATTTTGAGTTGTGTTTCTAATTGAGCGGATTTTTTAAAAAATTAGCCACATGGTAAAGATGAATTCTATAATTGTTTAGTTCATTCAGGTTTTTTGCAATGTGTTAATATTTTTGATTTGGTAAAATTTATAATATTTAGTTTACCTATTGTTGCTAAAGGGAGGGATATATTAACAAGATAAGCTTGTTTTGGTTTTACTTGGTTGTTTTACATTTGCTGTTTTGTTTTCATAGGCATGTATTTTGGGGGTGATACCTGACGCGGGGATGCCATGGATATTCTGTGGTAGCCACAACACTGTGCTGGGTAGAGAATTTAGAGTGGCGAAACCCTATATAGGCCAGTGTATTCTCCTGATGAGCCCTTATGTTGGGTGTTGCCTCTGAATTATTTGTCTATATTATTTTTTCTATTGTTCGGTAAATGACGACTTATACTTATTGACGACATGACTGCCTGTCCATGGATTATTCTTTATGGTTGATTGTGTGTGGCTATGCTGTTTGACCTATGTGATTGTATGGATGAGTAGGGTTAAGGCCTCATTCAAGTGCTGGTCTATATTAATCACTAATTTAGGAAAACAGTCTTCCTTTTCTCCTTCTGTCTCTTTTTTTTTTTTTTTTTTTTGTGTTTGTGCTGTAGCATTGGTGATTTCTCTTTTCATGATATAGGTATACCCCATTCAAAAGTAATCAAAACCTTTAAGAATGAAAATAAAACAGTGATAAAATTAAAAAAAAAATTGGGAGATTATTTTATACCGCTACTTAAAACAGACTACAATGGACCAAGAACAAGATGAAATATTAAAAGCGCAATAAAATTATTGCAACCTCGGTAGAAATTGCAAAATCATTACCAGAATATGAAGGAGATACGGCCGTTGATCAATTCAACATCCATTTAAGACAGTTCGTGGAAATGACAAAAATTTACCTAAAGGTATTAAAAAGTATGTTACTTTTAAGACTGAAAGGACAGGCGCTAACGTTTCTAAAACAAATCGAAAATACAATAGGCACAGAAGCAACCTCAACAATTAACTCAATAGAATTATTGTAACAGGCCTTCCAGAAAATATTCATTGACACAAGTTAATTGAATGAACTGGAACATGGCTTAGTTACATTCGAACAGACCCAAAACGTTCGTGAGTACCTGCATAAAATTGGAATCGCAACAGAAGCGCGATACAGTCCAGGAGAAGGGGAACTATATGAAAAAATAATACTAAATACATTTAAACAGGGACTCAACCCAAAATTATATCGACTACTAATAGCTAAAAATATTGATTACCTAGAATTAGCAGTTCAGGAAATAGAAAGAGCCGTAGAAATTGATTCGATTGTCCTAAAGCATCAAAAACTGTTAATAAATGCTATAGAAAACAAAACCCCTGTAAAATCAAGAGATTCCTCTCCGCGATTTTCCGCCCGAGAATCATCGCCAAAACCTGTTCGAAATCAAATTCGAACCACCACACCTCCAAGACAAGTACATTTTGCCCCCAATAATCAATTTAGGGCACAAACTAATAATGAACCATTAATGTGCTACACCTGTAACCGGTTAGGACATATTGCAAGAAATTGTTTCGCAAACAATAATTATCGCCCAAATATTAGGGAACGGGTAACCGTTTGTCCAGGGGGACAAACTATAGTAGGTACGCCTCTAGAGGCAATCGAGAGAACACCTTTGTAACAAAAAATAATTACCCCGCCCAAAATAAGAATTTCCAACGCAACACGTATCAATACCGCGGAGGGTATCGTGAAAGGACAAATCAACCCAGTAATAGTTGGAACAGAAATACAAGAGGAAGTAATATCAGCCGACGGCAGCCATATAATAGCTCCATTTCAAATAATAATCAAGGAACCCAAAAAAGAACAAAAGAGAGTTCTACATCTAACATCTGGGAATCCCAGGGAAACGATGCAAGCCTCCAAAATTCATAGGACCAAAATTTGGTGGCAAAATCATTTATAGGTCCCCACCAGTGATAATACCATTTTTAAGCGCAAATAATAATAATATGTTACCGATAGTTGAAAATTTTAATGCAGGGAATATTTATTTCTCAGCCCTTATAGATTCAGGGGCAACAGCAAATGTGATAAATACATCCGTATTTAACAAACTACCAAGTTATATTAAACGAAGAATGAGCAACATCTGTCCCAATTTATCAAGCGTAACCGGACATAATCTAGAGGTAAAGGGAACTATGTATCTAGCCTTATGCAAAGATAACAGAAATTTCTATACACGATTTATAATTTATAAGAATTTCCCATACCAAGCCATCATAGGCGCTAATTTTTTAAAAGCAAATAAAATACTATTAGATGTAGCAAATTCAAAGTTTATCTATCCGTCGGAAACCAAATCGATAATAAATAACATACAAGCAAACAAGGTAAGGGAGAACATAGACAACATGAAAGAGTATAAGAACAAACAAATTCAAGAAATTTCTTATTTATGGAAAAAACTAGAAATTCCCGGAAAAAAACCAGCGGAGAATATTCTAAATTCAATGAAAGAAAATAATAACGAAAAATATTATGGATTTGCAATACGGAAAACTAAAATTCTCCCTAAATCAATGCAGAGTTCAAATATCACAAATGTTAGAACCAATTAATGATAAAAATAAAATTTGGGTAGCCTCGCCGTCGGAGGATATCCAAAAATACATAACCTGTGAAGAACAGATTATAAATTACGAAAAGGGTGAAGGTTACATTTGGGTAACGAAAACCCACGAAAATGACGTGATTACCCTAAGCAAAGGAACATGCTTAGTAGAGATACAAGTAGTATCGGAAGCCGATATTAATAATTTGAAAAATTCGGAAAAAAACTTAGTGAATAATGTCAATGTTCACGTTGACAAGGAATACCCCCTAACGGCACCTCAATTTCTTGAGAAATTTGGACAAATTTCCCCTACCTAGAATAGACGAAATTATAGATTCCATATCAATTAAAAAAAAATATTTACTTCCCTAGATTTGACACAAGGTCATCATCAAGTAAAAATAGCTGAGGGTGATGTTTTTAAAACAGCTTTTTCAACAACAGAATGTGGCTCATGAATACTTAAGAGTACCGTTTGGACTAAAAACCAGTTCAAGTGCATTGTGTAGACCCCTCCTTCATTTACTAAGAGGCCTAAGTAACATAATTCATTTTGTTAATGACGTCATAGCTATGGACAAAGACGCGGAAGACCATTTAGTAACCTTAGCGAAAGTATTTGAGAAATTCAGAGAAAGTAATTTAAAATGTAGACCAGAAAAAGTAAATCTTTTTCAAACAAAGCTAAAATTTTTAGGAGTAGTTGTAACACAAGGACAAATTTCCCCAGACCCTGAAAAGATAAAATCTGTTAAAAATATAAAACCCCCACAAACAATTAAACAATTACGAGGAATCTTAGGATTAATGAGTTATTTTCGAAAATTTATAAGGAATTATGCACAAATTGTGAAACCTCTAACGGACCTCACTAGAGGGAACCCACAAAAAATTACTTGGTCTAAAATAGCTCAGGATTCATTAGATCATTTAAAAAAGGCTCTAACTTCAGAACCTATTTTATCATTACCCGATTTCCAGACAGGACAATTCGTTGTTACAACGGATACCTCAAACAAGGGAATTGGGGCGATTCTCTCCCAAATAATAAATGGGGAAGAAAGAGTAATAGCGTACGCTTCTCGCACCCTGACATCCGGAGAGAGTAATTATTCTGCTACACAGCTTGAATTATTATCAATTATCCACCATTTGGACAAGTTCAGACACTATTTGGTAGGCAGCAAATTTAAACTGCGTTCGGACCAAAAAAGCCTACAATACTTGCAAACTTTCAAAAAGCCTTCGGGAATCCTCGCGAGATGGATCTTGAAAATCCAAGACTTGAATTATGAATTTGAAAATCTTAAGGGAAAACAAAACACCCCATGCGACTATCTTAGTAGATTTCGAATAATACTTCCTTAGGAGATGAAAATGAAGAAGTTAACACGATAAAAGCAAAAATTGCTCCAAAAAATTAAAGTTTAAAAATGAAAACTAATAATTCGGTTGAAAAAGAACAGAAAAACAGCCCACTTTCCTTAAATTCTATAAAAATATATCAAAAGAAAGACAATACTTGTGCTGCTCTAATAGAATATTTCTTGTATGATAAAGAGCTACCTGATGAAATGAAATCTTTCAAAAAAGAAATTGATAATTATTATTACGATTTGGATGAGAGAATATTATGTAGAATAATGGCCGATAATAATAACAGAAATCAAACTTCTATTATACCAGTTTTACCCCAAATTTTGGAAAAACACGCTTTTGAATTTTTTCATTCCAACGTGGGAGCTCATTTAGGATTAGATAAGACTTTCCATAGATTAAAACAATACCTTTTCGTTAGTTCAGCCTTAACGAAGTTAAAGAATTATGTTAATAATTGTGAAACATGTAATTTAAGAAAAAATCCTCAAGTCTACCCTAATCCAACGATAGGAAGAACGCCTACGGCCCGGTTTCCATTTGATATAATTTCTTTTGATTTATATAGTACTAGTGGAGGATTACCCATGTCTAATGGAGGACACACCTGTGTACTGTCAGTAATCGATCACTTTTCCGGTTTCACATTTGCTAAACCATTAAAAAATCAAAGCGCGTATGCGACATCAAAAGCTCTTGCTAAAATATTCCTTAATTTCGGTATTCCTAATACAGTATTAAGCGACAATGGCCCTAATTTCGTATCAAAAGTAATCAAGGATTTAATGTCTTTTCTTCAAATAAGTAAATTGGTATCGACCCCCTATCACCCCCAGGCCAATGGAAAAATCGAAAACAGACACAATCTATTCTCTAATATTTTAAGCATTTATACGACAAAAAATCGCAGGGATTGGCACGAAACATTACCTTATTTAACAAATGTGATAAATACCGCTTATTCCCAGGTTATTCGTGTTAACCCATTTTATATATTATTCGGACGAGACTTTAGAATCCCTTATAATGAAATAATAGAGTAGAGACAATACTATAATGACTCTGAAGATTATAAACAAGAATTTATCAATAGGATGAGAAAAACTTATAAACTTGTAAAACAAGAAATAGAAAAATCAAAAAGGAAGCAAGAGGCAAAAAGTATTCATAACGTCAAAGGTAAACTCGATTTTCAAGTAGGAGATTGCGTTTATTAAAAAAATGAAACCAAATTGGAAGGCAAAAAGCTTTCTAATTGATACACCGGCCCTTACAGAATAATTAAAAAGTATGATAATGAAGCTACTTTCAAACTATTAAAACCAAAAACGGGAAAAATCTATAAAACACATATTAGTCGTATAAAAAGGGCAAAATTCAAAGAAACATGGACCCCTCGACCTTCAACATCGAATACCTCGGAAGACAAAAATGAACCACCTCGCTTTAGACTAAGTGAACTTAAACCTTTTAATTTCAAACAAGGATATTTTGAGAATAATAGTGACGAGGAGAAATTTAATGAATTTCTAACAATGACAAATATGGTTACCCCCCTAAAAAATACCCCCGTCAGGTGGAGACGGAAGAAAAGTGATTCATCTTCAAGTGAGGAGTCAGAAGCATTAGACTATACGATTTCTCCACAAACGCAATTTTCCCGGATCGAATTTCGACCCCTTATCCTCCAAAACGTTTCCCCGACAATTTGGTGAACCCTGTTTTACCGATAGACAGACCTTTATGGTTACACGATGAATTAAATAAGGCTATACAGGCTCCTGGCGACATAGAATCAGAAAAGTTCAACCAGCCGCAATGAAAAACATTGCGGGAAACCATGAATCTTATTATTTACCCAATTAAGACTAGACAAAGTACACTTAATACTAATCCAGTTACCGATGAACAACAGTATCACGATATAACCGTCTCAAAAGCAAAACCAAAGGACTGGGTATCTTGGAAGGAAACCTTAATGCAAACAATTCCCCACCCTCCGGAAGATATGGCTTTACAGCAATTGAGGCACCCCAAAAAGACATTTGAATCCTCCCAAAGCTCCCAAGAATCCTTCAATTCTCCCGAGCCCAGAAATCAACAGGACGAATCAATTAGTAAACCCTCTACTTCGCGAGGAGAAGAAATTTACGAAGCACAAGCAGGGTCAACACTTAAATCTCAAGCTTTTACTTCAAGAGAATCAGATACTAAGTCTAAAACTACTAGTTCCTCAGATACTGAGAGTGAATCAGGAGCAGATAAGCTCAAAGACGTGGAAGGAATAAGACCACACAGTGCAACGGCCCACGCAAAAAGGGCACAACTAAAAGGTCAAAAATTTCTTAACAAGCTATATAATAAATTTGACTTAATGTCGCTAGCGAAGCCAAAGAGAAAAAACGAGTCTACTGAAGAGAAAGTAACAACAAGGTCAGGTCGAGTTGTCAAAAAACCAGAATTTTATTAATAGACTATTAATAGGCAAACTATCATCCTAGGGTATAATGAAAATAGTTATTTATTGATACAATCAAGTTATGATTAAAAAAAATTGATTTAATTTTTTATGCTCCTCGCCAAGGAACCACTCCGTAAAAACACATTCTTAAAAGAAAGTACTTTTCAGGAAGTCTGAAAGACTCCAAGTGAAAGATTGGCCTATCTTATCAAAAAGTGCTCATTATTCTAAGTAAGTTCCGAATCACATTTTTAACAAGAATAATCACAAGAGTGTAACCGCTTCATTAACATTTTTGCTTAACCGCAAAATAATTCCTTAATCTTAAAGATTATCAATAAGTAGGCGAGACTCTTCCTAATTCTTGATCTGTAATTTCTCCAATAATATAATCCGTCGCTTTGTTTAAATATCCTACTATAATAATAATTTAACCATAACAAAACGTTAATTAGAAAGCTTATTAATATTGCTATAGCTTACGCATACCAGACAGAAGATTAAGGCTTGGAAACTAAAATTGCAATCGAGACTACAAGCAGTTTACTATACACACGACCTGGAATAGAGAAAACAGGTGCCCTTGCGGGTTGTGTTGGCAAAGCTTAGCATGTTTCGGCTTGCTTTGCTGCATACTACCTGAAAGGACTCCTTGAAAGCTACTTCTTCAGCGTTACAGCCAGTGATAAAGTGAACAAGCGAAAATTATAATCCAAATTCCCCACGAGCCAATAGTCGGTGGTTGGTGCGGATACTGCATACGAGCCTTGTCCGGGTTCGTACGCTGTTTCGGTGCGATTTACCGATTGCTGTTCCTTTGTTGCTTTAACCAAGGCTGTACCAACCAATTCTGCCCATTATATAGAATATTCGCCTAATTTTGAACGAATTTGAGTAAAAACCCTTGTACGTTGTATTTCTCCACTTATTACTTGACGTTTTTAATTTGTAACTTGCAAAATATTTCTTATTTCTCGCTTCCGATTTCCACAAGTTATTAAATCCCTCTTAAATTATTAACTACCCCATTTACCACCAAAATATGTCCAAGGCAATTATAGATACGGAATTTATTTCAATTATTCATGCTAAAGAAAACATTATATACGCGGCCGCGATCTTAGTTCAAGACAAGGATGGTAAAGAGGTTTACGCTGAAACATGGTACCTGAACTAAGATTTAACAAAATGTGAACCTCATACATATAGATTTGGCTTAAAATTAGCAAATACCCCTAAATACCAACCCGCGAGAGGAGAAGTAAAAGTAAAATATTCGAATAAAAGGAATAAAGAAAAGAATTTGACAAGCCTTCAACTATTAATAAGAAAACTTCAACAAAGATTTAATCTTAGCTATTGGTTTTGTAAGGGCCCAAATCAAACCGATCTACTTTTGATTGATAGATGTAGGCCACCTAAAATTTGTTATAAAATCGAAGAAAATAAAAATTGTATTAAATACGAAGGAGTACACCACCCCTTAGATGAAATCCGACATTATGCCAGATTTACGTATGACCCAACGTCCCCAGAATACGCAGTAACGGGAAATAACATTTTCTTAAAGAGAAAAAAATCGGTAGAAGCAAAAAAAGAGGCGTATAAAAGTAAATTAAAATCAAAAAATTCAAACAATAAAGAAAATCTACAATTTTTTAGACGAAACACCAGAAGGACTCCAGGCTGAAAAGGTAATTACTCATTAGCTAATTAGCCTGCTTATACGCGTAACTAGTACTAACCGGGGGAAAATGGCGCGACAAAGAACCTTAAGTAGCACCGATGCTCTAAGACCCAACCAAGACCTGATATTTGCGAGACCAGAATTTTGGATTTCAAATAAAATCCAAAGTTTACCAGACCTTTCGGTAATAGACTATGAATAACGTGAAATAATCCTTGAATCCGCATAACTAATGCAATAAAGAACTTACAATATAATACCTTAAGTTCTTTATTACAAGTTCCCCTCATTCTTAAAGATGATTTCATTATACACGGAATGATCATTCTATTATACGGCTCCTTTTCACAAGATATAATGAGCAAAGATTACAATTATAGGCACGAAAATGCTTTATACACCTTCTCAGCCCTACTACGAGCAATGCCCCCCGCTAAGTATCCTTTAATAGCATCTTTAATACGAGAAAATTCTTGGCACACGCAACAAGAACCAGGCTTCAAGATAGTGTTGCCCTTGAAGTTTCTGGAGTTGCTACTAGACGTGAATTACAAAATAGTGGAAAATGAAAATATATTGTTGGGAATATATGAGAATTATTTATGGTATAGTGCCGATTTTGACCCAATAATTGTAAACAATACCACCCATTATATTTATGATGAACAGTATATAGAATTAAAAAATGTAACGATAAAATTCTACATGAACGATGAAAATTTTGGATGAAAAATTTTGCCAGATAAAGACATCATTGTGTATGAAAAATTCCTAGACACAGCTAGCCCGCTATGCTTCCGTAAGCCATTGATTCATAAGATAATTCACACGACCTCAAATAAACTCAGTCTAAAAGATCAATGCAGGAAGCAAATACGGCAAATGTTAAGGAAAAGGGACATTCATTATTCTATACAAAGCCTCCAAATTCCCACTGTCCTAAAGAAATATATAATGCACATTGAAAACGGTCCCGAAATCGACAACAAAGACTTCCAATTAACATTTAAAACCCCCTACCTTTTAAAATCAGAGTATAATTTACTGGCTAATAGTTGACCAATTTTGAGAATTACGGAAAATTATGACATCGACGATCCTAAAACAGTGTTTCAGTAAGCTATTTCCACACCCTTTATGTAATTTTTCTAATTTGTAGACAAAGAAGGACTGTTTAAAATAAAAGAAAAATTTGGTTGGCTGCGAAAAGGAAAATTCAGTACCTTAATAAACACGTCATACGCAATTCTAGAAGAAATCAGTATCAATCAGGTAACCGCCAATTAACTAACTAACTTGCTTGTAACTAACAGATATTTAGAAAAAAATATAAAGTCATTAAAAAGAACTTTAAGTTATCTTAACATTACCAGGTTGAAGATTGGGGAAAGTTTTGATGTAAAAACTAGGACTATAAAAACTCCCCCTAGATACCCAAAAAACCGAACAACCTGGTTTCTTTGTAAAACCCAAAGTTTGCCAAATTTGTCTAAAATTGACAACAAATTATTAGACCAAGATTTAGAAAATGCTGTTAAAAATCCAACAAGAGATTTACGTTACCAAACTCTCTACCTTCTACTTGAAATTCCTATAGTTGTCACTAATAATTTAATAACGAAAATTTTATTTATCTTGTTATTCTGTTCATTTACACGTAAAATAAGAAGAGAAGACTTCCAACGTAAACAACAACTTGCGTCTTGGACTTATACGATCTTACTTGACAAAATCCCCCTAAAGAAATACCCTCTAGTAGCAAAACTGATCAGCAAAAATTTCTGGAAAATCTATAACGAAAAAGGCTATACGATCATATCGTATATAAGATTTTTGTCAATACTAATAAAAAGAAATAAAAATGTCATGCTGGAAAAACCAAGCATATTATACAAGATTTATAAAGATTATAAGTCCCATTACTCAGCTAGTAACTTAAAAGGAAACGGCCGACGATTCCATCTTTATGAACGAGACTACGATGAATTAAAAAAATTATATGTAGCAAAAGCGATGACAACTTTGCGTCAATTTGCGAAAAATTAGTGAGCTATAAAGACCCCTTGTATTTCCATAAAATATTAATTTTCAAAATTATCCGTAATGTGTCAACACCTTTGACTTTAAAAGAACAGTGCGGGAGGAACATCCGTCTCCTCATACGGAAGGAAAATATAAATTATACCTTGTGGAGCCTTCAACTATCCAAAAGCTTACAACAATACCCAATATTCGCTGAGGACAATTCAGAAAATAATAGTCAAATATCTGAATTAACCTTTTGGTCAGTTCACATTCCAAAATCAAAAGAATTCTTAACACATTTAGACGGGCCAATTTTCAATATGTCAAGAAATCGTGGAATCAACTGTGGAACAAAACTTTGAACCCCTAAGTAACCACACAGCTAAGCCCGTGAAATTATTTATGAAAACATGTCTAACTCCACCTAATGATTATTAAAATAACCCAACTTAATCTTTTTTTAGAAATTGGACTTGTCTAAAGATCTGGAATAATGGAATCTCGACCGAATTACTTTCTCGCAGTCCAGGTTAAAAACGCTCAGATAAAGATGAATGCTTCAATTTTGCAAAAACATATAATTTAAAAACAACTACCTTAACAAAAGCCTTAATCAAACAAAGCTCTTTCCATCTAACGTTAAAAGTGTTACATCTGAAAAATAATAGTGAAGTTGAACAGTTAAAAAGTGCTTTCGTCAAAGCCATAGAAAAATATGAACGAGATTTTACAAACGAAAAACTTTATCTTGATTTTCAAGGCATCGGAGACTTCTTTGAGCAAATTCTATATGCAAAATTAGAAAATGAAGATGTAGTTAAAACACGCTCAAATCCAGTTATAGAAGAAATTACTAAAGAAATTACCAAGAGCGGTGTACAGCTCGCAAACCAAGAAAGCTGGAAGCCACATTTAACGTTAGTAGACCTAAGAAAAGTAAAATAGCTAAGGAAAGAGGCACGAAAACTCCACCCCTATCTTCCAATTTTAAAAACATGAGATTTGGAAGAGAACTAGTAAATAGTATACAATTACTATCTATTTTCGGGCCAAAAAGCAAAGAAAATAATTACGAAATAATATCAGAAATAATATTTGGACAAGAAGCCCCTAAATGCAACTAAATTTGAAAAAAAAGAAGTAAAAACGTTTCAGGAAAAGGAAAGAGAACGGAATAGGAAATAGCTTGTAAGGTAATAAATTTATAAATAAATTACGCTTACCAACAATAACATAGCTAAAAAAAATAACCTCCGTATAACTATCTTTATCCATATGCCTACAGTAATTTAAATATGTTTAAAATTACCAAAACTGCTAATCTTGTAAGAATTTTACAGGCTATTATAAATAAGTGTAAGAATATATCCCACGCGGAAAATCTAATCTTAACACTTAGCCTACTGACCCCTTATAATATTAATATATATATTCGATAAGATTTGATTGGCTAAGAAAAAAAGAAGGCGGAGCTCTAGAGGTGACTATTGGACATTGGGGAAAAAAAGGGGCCTAGTAACTATATGTAACTATAGCGCGTTATCAAAGAAAATAATTTTTTTTTTCATTAATTTTAAAAGTACCAAATACATTTAACAAAATACAACCTCTTACCTTGTCCAAAATCTACATGGATTCGTAGCACGGTCCAAAATTTGAGAACACTTCAAAACATAATAACTATAATTGATAAGCATTTGTTCACGAAATATACTTATATATCCCGCTTAGATAAACAAAATATGATGTTTCCATCTTTATAACTGAACAATGAATCGTAAGACAAGGACTTTTATATTACAACAAACGAGATGAACCCTTAATTTTCAGGTCAACAATGTTGCCTTATCCTATTGAGAAATTGCATATATCAACTTACAATGTGGAATATTGTCCTAAATTTAACTAGCACTCAGTCCAAAAAGCAATAAAAGGACATCCTGGTACATCCCCCCTAATGTACCATAATAAAACTTTCAATTATTATCTTCTGAAAAATCAAGCGAAACTTATTTATGAGCCTAAATGACAAGTTGTAAACTTCGGATGTAATAAACCTGTGTAATGTTCAGATCTTGTCTAATTAGTAAGCACTTCAAATCTAAAGGTTTTTCGAAGATGCCATAATTATAATGCACATCTTCAATCAACATAAATAATTGCTTTAGGAAGGTATCTTCACCTAATGGAAAAATGCGTTTTTTTTATTCAATCAAGTTGAAAATAACACACTCACCTATTTCCTAACTAACCTGAAGGTTTTATATATAGGGAAAAACTTAAAAAAGAAAACATTTAATTAACCGTATAAAATTATGCCATATTGCGCTGTGTTAATTAGTAAAACTTAACTAAGATAAAAATGTGTCGCTACGCGCTGCGCTACGTGCCGTATAGGACTAAAATTAGATGTGCTGCATAAAAAAATTCTTAATAAGTTTGTGTTAACCAAATTACACCATGTGCTGAACAAATGTGGAGTTATTAATAAAGTAATTTAATTTCCTTTTAATCTCAACAAAGTAGTACTATAAACAAAAACTTATTGAAGAAAGCATGACATGTAATTAGAAATTAAACCGACGTAAAATTTTTACATGCTTATAATTTAGCCAACTTATATGCTATTTCAAAAAGCACATTTCTTTTCATTTAAAAATAAATAGCCTAAAGGACCTACTTCTCTTTAAGATCATAAGTCAATATTAATAAGTCAAGATTCACTTGTTCAAGTGTCTTTTTGTTTTTTTTTTCTTTTCCTACATAGTGTTAGTTTATAGACATTTGGAAGTACAATACTTGCAAAGGTTTAGTCACTCAATAAAATCATCATCATCATCATCAAACCAATTAATTGTTAAAGTTCTTTTTCGTCCCATTTTTTTTATATATAAACCATCCCCTTGGTGTTATATTAATCCCTTAACCGACTCCGTTGGTTAAAAATTAAAAGAATTTTTAATTAAACATAAATACTATTATTTTAAAGTGTAGGCTATATTAAACTACATGTTTAATACATATGTACGTATGTGTATAAATTTAAATAGAATAATTTTCCTTCCCCTACAGAAAATTTCACAATACAGGGTAGTTTAAATAACTCTTTGATTGAAACTCGGCTGGAAAAGTGTGATTTATAACAAATATTCAATTAAGCGAAAAAAAAGAGAGGGAAAAAGTTGTAAAATTTTTCCAAATTTTTAATCTAATAGTTTAACTTTTATGGTACAATCTCTCCCTAATTATGAGACAATATAAACTTATATTTCAAAAGACTAATAACTTTTATGGTACAATCTCTCCCTAATTATGAGACAATATAAACTTATATTTCAAAAGACTAATAGCCTGAAAATTATTATTTAAGTTAGCCTAAAATTCTAGTAAATTTAAATTATAAGTCAATTTAAATTATAAATCAAAAGTTTTTTTTTGTTTTAATAACTAGATCACTTAATTTTGAGCTGGAAGGAGTTCAAGTGCAAAAGAACACTTACCTTGTCGGAAGTCAAACTCTTATACCTTAATACGACACCCTCAGCCAATTTGTGAGAGTTTTGGAATAACTATAATTATTTCTCAAAGTGCATAAAAAAAAGAGCTATGATCTTTGAAACATAATTACTAGGCCTTATAATCTTATAATATAATAATAATTCCTCATTTAAAATTCCAGACTACATTAACCCATCCATAATTATATTTTAACCAATTAATTTAAACCAAAAATCAAAACTTTGATAATAAAATATGCCTACCCTCTACACAATCAGTAAGGAAAGCTTCAAGCCGTAACAAACAAATAAATTAATTCAAACTATTATCAGACATGTGTTGTTAGAAAAATTTCTTGGTTAGAAAAATTTTAAATAGTTTTCGTTCTTAATCGTCTAAAATCATGAAAAAGTTTAACGGCGATTCTCTCTGAACGCAAGTGCTATTATTTCCTTCAATATCCAGGTATTTTTATAAACAATAGAATAACCTTAATGTAAAAGTTGCAAATGTCCATCCATCTCCCCCCAAGCTCGCTTTTAGTAGCGAGTAATGAACAAATAATCAGTCTTGAATTAACCCCATCCCAGGCCTAAAACAAACATTTTTAAGAAAGTCTTTCTTAAAACAAAATTTATTAGTAAGACTCAAGTTGTTCCTTTAGTTTGTAGACAAGATACATATTAAAGTACCTAATGATTAAAACTTTAAAATATTACTGTTTTATCTTCTAAAAACACGCACCCATGATTAATCTTCTGACCAAAATTTCCAAATTTTTGAAGATAGATGCTTGAAATTCTTCCTATAGGGTTCTCTAATACGCCGAATACGATGGTATGATTTTCGTTAAGATTCTATGATTTTTAGGGAGTGTTTCCCCCTATTTTCAAAAATAAGTCAATGTTTCTCAGGCTCGTAACTTTTGATGACAAGAACTAAATTTAATGAAACTTTTATATTTAGAATTAACATGAAAATTCGATTCTTCTGATATATCTTCTAACATCGAAATTCAGTTTTTTTTAAGTTTTATTACTATTGAGCCGAGTCGCCCCTTACTTCACAATTCGTTACCACGAACTGTTTGATAGTTATTTTTACTTTTTTTTCACTTCTGGGCGTAAAGCCAAAATACAAACGAAAGAATCTTTCTTGAAATCAGAATAAATTAACTTGCAAAAATAAGCCTGTTTTTGGAATAGGCGATACCACGGATCTTTCGTAATGGTTTCTACGCCGTTTAGCCTATTCAGACACAGAATCTTCACTAGAAGCGTCTTCGCTATTCTTTGATCCCCTTTTAGTTTTTGACATTGGCCGAGCATCATTCCTTGCTAGAGTTTTATATTTCCTGGGAGCTTGCCTTTTGATTATTTCATTAGACTAGGAAAGTACTCATCAGGCAATCTTCTAAGGCAGTCTTTCTTAGACTGCCCAGAAGTCTTTCTTAGAACTAAATTGTCCTAACCCATGTCAAAGTCTGTACACTGATAATATATCATAAAAAGAGAAATCACCAATGCAACAGCAAAAAGACAGAAAAAAGAGACAGAAGGAGAAAAGGAAGACTGTTTTCCTAAATTAGTGATTAATATAGACCAGCACTTGAATGAGGCCTTAACCCTACTCATCCATACAATCACATAGGTCAAACAGCATAGCCATACACAATCAACCATAAAGAATAATCCATGGACAGGCAGTCATGTCGTCAATAAGTATAAGTCGTCATTTACCAAACAATAGAAAAAATAATTTAGACAAATAATTCAGAGGCAATAACCCAACACAAGGGCTCATCAGGAGTATACACTGGCCTATATAGGGTTTCGACACTTTAAATTCTCTACCCAGCACAGTGTTGTGGCTACCACAGAATATCCATGGCATCCCCGTGTCAGGTATCACCCCCAAAATACATGCCTGTGAAAGAAAAAAAACAGCAAATGTAAAACAACCAAGTAAAACCAAAACAAGCTTATCCTGTTAATATATCCCTCTTTTTAGCAACAATAGGTAAACTAAATATTATAAATTTTACCAAATCACAAATATTAACACATTGCAAAAAACCTGAATGAACTAAACAATTATAGAATTCATCTTTACCATGTGGCTAATTTAAAAAAAAAATCCGCTCAATTAGAAACACGATTCAAAATAAATGGCACTGCGACAACAATTCTCGAACCTCCGAAATTAGTTGAAAATTTCTTTAAGTATTTCTAGATAATTCTTTTGATATTTATTTAAAAGTTCGTTATAATGAAAACTAAATTCTTTTAAAATTGCCAAGTTAATTTATTTGCAGAAAAACCTCTTGATATCAATTTTTGGCTTAAGATTTTACATCTATTTTAAAAATCAATATAATTACTACAAATCCTTGCATAACGAAGTAACTGTGAGAAAAACGCTGAATATGTGATATTTGAGTGTATATTACTTTCAGGGAATGGGAAAATAATCACTTCAAAATCAAAATCATCCGTTTTATTATACATTTTAAAACTTAATTTATTATTATCACAAATATTAATATTTAAATCTAAGAAATGATCTTCATGACCAGCGCCATGACTAAGCTCAAGAATAAGCTGTAATGGATATATATTTTTAGAAATATCAATGAAATCCTTACACTTTAAGACCAAAATATCATTTAAATATCTTTTATTATTTGACAAAACATGTTTTAAATTAATTGGATTATTCTTATCCATCATATATTTATATTCTAGTTGACTTAAATGGGCCTATAAATGGGCTAGTATTCCCCCCCATGGGAATTCCCACAAATTGCTTGTCATATTTATTCAAGAAATAATTTATTAAATGTTAATTACAGATAAGAAATGATGATCTTAACATTTTTGATGACCATGTGTATAAGTGCCCATACACAAGATGTCGTAAAGCATGGGATAATATTCAAACGCGAAAATTCACTTCTAACTAGTAACAATGCTTGGAAAATATTTATGAAGCTAGACCCTAAGCCATTTGAAACATTGTTCCAACAAGTTATAAGACTGGAGAAAAATACATTTGATTCGATAGAATCAATTTTTCAATTTTTAAAATCAGACAAAGGACTACAGGCAAGCAAAAGCGACCATAAAGAAAAGAAAGACATGCCATCCCCTACCTATCCCAAAATCAAAATAAAAAGAATAGTAGATGATTTTGATGCAAAAATTGCCGAAATTGATAAAGCTATAGGACTCGGGAAAGCCATTGAAAAGAAAAAAAAGATCAATTAACGAAACCAAAACTCAGATACCGATAAAGAGACCCAAAATATAATTAAACCAATTAAGACCCAACTTAGACAAAGGAAATCTTATGATGGACAATATGCATTATTAAACGAATTGCCCACAGTATGGAATTTCTTCAAGGAACTATGGAAGGGACCACAACAAGCTAACAAGGCTGAGAAGAAGCCCGTACAGGAAGAAATAAATTTGTCTGAAATAAAGCCAACAGAAGTTGAAACGAAAAACGTAAGACAGAAAGAAAACTCAGTGTTTACCGAAGAAAACACAAACGAATTAATGGAAATCTCCAAAAGCACCTCAAAGAAATACGAAACGACTACCTTCCAGAAATACGATACTCAGAATGAGGAAACCACAGCAGAAACCGAATTTACTCCAACAACAATCGAAAGTGAACATACCCCAATAACGGAAGTGGAAGAAACATTCACCACGTCAAACCTCACAACTACTGACCCACAACCAATAGAGTTAGACACCTCAATGTCAGAAATTACTACAGAAACTATCCCTGGTTTACTATTGCCAATTAAGAACGATGAAATTTTAATAACAGTAAGGCAACCATGGCAATCAACTAGCTGGTTATGGACTTCTACGAAGCAGGGAAGAATACAAGTTAGGTGGCAAATTCCTTTTGTCGACATAGACTATGGTAGAACACAATGTATGGATGGAGACAAAAAATGTCAAGATGAAAATCACTGGAGAGAATGTTGGAAAATAGATGGTAAAAAAACTTGCTGGCGACTGGCCATGGCTAACGAACCAGCAAAGAATGAATTAAAACCCCTCCCGGAATTAACCATGGAAAATGCCCATAAAATATCAACTCATCAGGCATTCCTCATATTATATAGACAAAGGTTGGAAGCGTTATTTGAACTATTCAATATAGAAATACAAAAACTCAAACAAACCACAACACGTATATTTGAAGTATTTTTCCGGAGGAGTAAATATAAAAGATCAACAAGTTTAATCCCAATAGTAGGGGAGCTTGCTTCTCGACTATTCAGTTTGTCAACCGAAGAAGATTTAAATATATTAAGAGATAATGTTAAAAGGCTCAACACAGCCATGAATACAACACTACATGTGCAAAAAATACAAGCAAGTATCGCCAATTATCAAAAAGACAAAATTGAGGCCATATCCAAGAAAATCTCAAGAATAGTCAACACAATGAACTATTTAAAAAATGAAGTAGACAGAGTAATCTCTGATTCCAGCCTAACGATGGTGTCACTCGACATTGTTATTATGTCTTTGTTGAACTTAGCCACTGATGTCAGTAAATTTGAATTCGCGTTATTTGAATTAACAGGAGGATCCCTTTCTTACGACTTAGTGGATCCCTCGGATCTTAAGAACATCCCAAACGAAATAAAAACTCACTTAACATTTGGTCTCCACTTACCAGTAGAACCAGAAGTATCTAACTTGTTTTTATATTATACCAAACTAAAGGTGAATATCACCGAGATCAATGAGCAACTATTTGCTGTAGTCACAATTCCTTTAATTAATCAACAATCCATGTATGACCTATACAAAATATCTACCTTCCCCATCAACATTAAAGAGACCAACTCCTTCATGAGCATCATCCCAGAAGCGGAATATATGCTAATAGATCAAGACAGAAGAAAATACGCACTAGCAAATGCCGAAGAATTAAAAGAATGCGTGGCATTTAAAAATTTGGTCCGCCAACTAACATTACCTATATATAACGTAATGATAGGATCATGCATGCTAGATCTATTCCTAAAGGAATCATAGCAACAAAATATTCCCGATTCTTGTGAAGCCTTAATAGGAAATACCAAAAGAGAAACTTTCATTAATTTGCTGAACAACTTATGGTTATTTACAGTACCTAAAAAGACGGTAGGAACCCTATCCTGCTATAACAATACACAAAAAATTGACCCCAGCTATCGAACCGAAATATTCTTACAGGACGTTGGAACTATTACAATCAAACAAGGTTGCAGACTTGTAACTAAAGAAACAACTATCCAAACACCTCTAATCACAACCAGCACTAACGTCATGAGCCAAAAAATAATAAACTTTCAAGGAATAAACTTGTCCTTCACGATTCCGAATATAAATTATGAGGAATCTAAAACATCCATATGGCCAAAAATAGAAAAGATCAAAGGTACAACGCAATTAACAAAAATAAAGGAAGCGTTAGATATGGAAATACCCTTATTCACTGACGAAGACCAAAGGTTGAAATATGTGGAAAGCCAATACGGTTTGTTCTCACCAAACTCATGGTATAATATTATAATCACTATATTCATGGTATTTCTTATTTCACTAAAAATAAGAGCGCTACTAAAAACTAACTATTGGAAACTACTGAAGCGAAAAAGGATAAATAATGATAAAATTGAAGCACAAGAGATGCATCAATTGAACCCTACTGCTCCTGATGATATTTAAGCCATTTTAACAGGGAAGATGTAATAATCCCGGAAAATTAAGAGATCTTTCACCGTACATTAACATCGTTTCCCTACTGTAGGAAATATTGTTGGTGTATAACAGCTAAAAGGCTATGATGCAACATACTGTATTACTTTTTGGCATATACATCAAAAATACTCTTGGCAGAAAATCTTATGTAAATATAAACCTCCAATAAGCACAAAAAATTCATTCCTATCTTTTTCTTGTGCAAGAGATTTAAGAGGTCATCTCTTGTAATTTTGTTGCTCTATTTCCAAACTAAAATATTCCAAGGCGTGATAATTGAAAAGCTATGATGCAAAATGTATTACTTTTCGACTAATCACGCATTAGAAGTTCAAAATTTTTTTTGGATTAAAGTATGATCCAGAACATATTAAGACCTCTATGTAATCTTATATTTAACTATCCTCTTTAGTTCAGTGTTTTTATATTTATATGTAATCATAATAATATAGTAATAGTGAAATAATAATAAAAATAATCTTAATTACTATATAACCTCATATACCTCACGTTACTTCGAATGTACCTGAAAAATTATTAGAATTAAAACTTCTTTTAAGAAATTGTACATTCAATTTCCCTTTGAATTTTTAAAATAATATTACTGTTATGCAATTATATGCCATATTATGCAATTTTATGTTACAATGATGCTTCATGTTATCGTATCACTAGTATTATTTTATATGTTGACATCATGATTCTGCTTGGAAATTTTTTATTACAGAATTTGGCATACTCTTGACAATGGCCGACGAATGTCCTGGTCAAAGACTGGAAAACACCTATCATGATTTATCTACCGCCGAAGAATGCCCGAAAAACACATCTGATCCAACCGGACAGCTATCACCCAAGTGACAATCATATTCATCTTTCTGACTGAACACCGTAGATTAGAGAAGACGTAACATCCAGCCAGCGGGTACAACCACAACATACCCACGAAGACACCATAGATGATAACCTAATTCAATATGGAAACCTAATGTCAGCAAAGTCACCGACCTAGATGAGTCCAGATGAGACCTTTTTTCGACTTAGGAATCAACTACAAAGTAAGGTCTTAAATACTACCTCAGTCAATTGAATTAAAGACAATAAAGATAAAATGCAGAAGAAGCTTAAAATGCAGAAGAGAACGGGAACGGGAAGGAAGAGCCGTAGTACCGGCGGTACTTTTGTACTTAAACTGCTGGGGATAGGTGATTCCGGGTCCCGCGCTTCCCATTTTGTGAAAGCGTGAAAACAAGACAGTCTTTACAATTGCTAAATTTTTAAGCAACAAAAACACTTAAAGGTGATAAATTAGAAAATGACATAATATTTGTTCAATCAGTAAATAGGGCAAGGACACGAAAATTGTGATTGGTGTGAAATTAATATTCTAAAATAATAAGCGATGAACATTTAAAAAGTGCCAAATAGTGAATTAATAATTTAAATTAAATAAAAGTACCAGTGGTAATCTTTTTATATAATGTTTTATATTTTACACTTTATTGTTAAAATGCCTGGGATCAATTGAGAATTAAATATAACTGTTAAAATTGTTTATAATTCAAATAAAAACAAACAATTGGATCCAGGTACTCATGTGAAATAACAGTTAATGTCAAGTGCTTTTGTTATGTAATTTTTTTTAGTGCTAGGTGCAGGACATATATATAAGGTGAAGGAAAATATTTCTTAAATTTTAAATCATCATTACAAGGTTATGAAACTATAATAAAATTTTCATAGACAATAAGGATTAAATGAAATGTTTAAAGAAAGGGATTAGACTGATTGATGTGGACATCAATCTACAACGGGAAATGGGATATGTAACATATAGACCAGCCCCTCCCCTCTATAAAATTCAGGACCAAATCTTTCATTCACATCCCCTTAGAAATTCTCAAATACAGGACCAAATCTCTCATCCATACTCTTCTAGAAACTCTTAAGTTCAGGACTAAATTTCTCAGTCATACCCCTTTAGTAAATTTCAAATTAGAAAAAGATTTAAAATAAAATCTTATAAGATTTAGCAGTTATTCAATATTTTGTGGACTACGTGACTTTAGACACAAGTTAAAATGTTATGGAACCAACCAACTGGTTTATTTGAACTCTAGGTTTTTTTGAATCAAAACTAGAAGGGAAATCCTTGTTACGAAAATAACTTCTGGGTACGGGGACTAGTCATATAATTGGGAATACCAGCAGTATTGCGACATTTTAGCGGAGGTCAACTGCACAGGTCACTAAGCCTGTCTGCGGAGTTCTGGTTTAGAAATCGCGTTGGATATATCAGCTCAACGCAAGGAGCTGGTAGTCAGTTTCATGGGAGTTTTGATATAGTCAAGTTCGAATGTTCATGTGCACCTTTTCATGCTATAAGTTACTGGAGCTATTTTGTCCAAAGTTGTATGTTGTAAGTAAATAAACCTTATTGTATTTAATCATCTTCTGTCTATGTACTAGGGCATCGGGTACAGTTCCTCTAGTCTTCAGGTACGGTTCCAAGGGAATCTATATTGTCTCAGGAGACCTCAAACATCACTGAGATGGTTCTGTCTCCCAGGTTACTGGGGATTATATACAAAGCCTTTTTATTCTGTTAGTAATTTAGCTCCCATATCTCGTATCCGCATTAAGCTATTAAGACTTAGAAAAGTTCCAAGCACCTCAAGGCAAAAACCCCCCTAAGTAAACTTCCCACCAAACAAATAAATTCACTAAAACCACCCCGTAACAATATGGTCTGTCTAAGAAGATACTATTTTTGCATTTTGGAATTGCCAAGGCCTTAGGAATGCGCACCTTACACTGTGTAACATATTAAGTGATATGCAAGAAGCACCGTTAGTAATAGGACTATGTGAGACATTTGTATCGAATAGGGATAATCTTTCAGTGTGGGATTTCCAGTTTCCAGGATATGTTAGTGAAAGAAAATAACGACAGGTTATGGAACGAGGTGGTCTGGCTTTGTTGATAAAGGAAGGAGTTTCATATTGCGTAAGGGAGGATCTCTCACTTTGGCTTGAAGGAAGACTTGAGACTCTTTTTATTGAAATAGAAGATAAATATGATAAATATGTAGTTGTTGGTTTAGTTTATGAGACACCGTCATTTAATGAGGAAGTTTTTATTGAGGAAATGGAGCATTTAATGGAGAAATTTAGTAATGATCATAAATATAAAGTAGTAATGGGGGAATTCAATATTGACCTCCTTGAAAGAACAAGCCGCCTAGATTTTCTTAACTCTATGACTTCATCATTCCAGTACCCCCTGGTAACTTTTCCTACACGAGTAATTTAAGTTTGCGACTCTCATCGATAATATATTTGTGGATGGAAAGCTGCTTGAAAGTTCGTATGCTGATGTTCTACTCACGGATGGATCCGACAATCTTTTTCTTCTTAGTAAAATAAAAAAATCTTACAGGATTATAAATAAGAGTGGTCAAATAAATAAAACATATATTCGTGATTTAATAAAGATAATTTAAAAAAAATTAAGAGAGAAATGGATGATGCAGATGAAGAAGATAACTCGTCGGTTGCGTAAGATATTTTTGTTGCAATATTCACAAAGATATTGAGTGATACGTGTCCTCTAAGAAGACTTAAAAGAGGTAGTATGAAATTCCCAAAGAAACCATGGATTACACAGGGCATTGTAAATTCTATAAGTCGGAAAAATGAATTGTATAAAATATACCAAGGTGAACCATCTGTCATTAATTTTCAGCAGTTATTACTGGAATACTTTAAACGGATTAAAACAGAAAGCTTAAAAATGTATTTACAAAATGAATTTATAAAGCATAAATGTGATATGAAAAAAAAACATGGAAAACAGTAAATTCACTCCTGGGTCAAAAGGGTAAAATAGAAGCTATTAATAAATTACAAACAGAGAGGTGGAATTTGACTACCCCAAATGATGTACCGAATTATTTATGTGATTACTTTTCTAGTGAGGGAGCGAAACTTTGTGACGATGTTCGGAAAAGAATTAAGCGGCCTCCCAAAATAGTTCAGTCGGAAATTCCAGTAGAAAATCAGCTGGTTTTTAATGCTTGTAGCATAAGTGAAGTGAGTACAATTATCAGTAGAATCCAATCAAACTCAAGTGGCGCCGACGGAATTTCTCTTAAGATTGCTAAATCAGTTAAATCAGTTATACCACCAGTTGTATGTAATTTGATTAATAAGTCTATGGAAAAAGGAATTTTCCCGGAAGTTTTGAAGGTGGCTAAAATAATACCATTGCACGAAGGAGGTAAGAGAGATGACCCTTCAAACAAAAGACCCATTTCTATCCTCCCTTTTTTTCAAAATATTCGAAAAGGTGATAGGATCCAAGCTAACTGATTACGTTGAAAATAATACAATTCTTATAAATACTCTATTTGGTTTTAGAAAAAAATGTCCACAAAAATGGCAACCATTAAACTTGTTGACTGGGTAAATAAGTCGTTTGAAGCGGGTCTGATTCCAGCTGCTTTATTCCTGGATTTGAAAAAGGCTTTTGACGCGATTGACCATAAACAGTTATTACTTGAGCTGGAAGAAATCGATGTTACTGGAAAGAGTTTGTCTTGGTTTGAATCTTATTTAAGTGACCGAAAGCAGGTTGTGGTGAATGGGTGTTTTACCTCTGAAGCTGGTAGGATAGCTTGCATAGTACCCCAGGGGTCTATACTAGGTCCTGTTTTATTTTTAATATTTATAGATCGGATTAAGTATTATTTGTCAGAGGCTGGTATAATCCTTTTTGCAGACGATACTCTTTTACTTGTAGCTGCTCCATCAGTTGATCTTCTTTTTGATAAAATGATAAAGGCAATGACCGAGTTTATTGAGTGGGCAGATTTCAGTCTTTTGACATTAAATTATAATAAAACTAACTACATTCCATTTTCTCGGATATCTAGTATTGAAACTAATTTAGAATTAATAATAAACGGAAATCAAATAAAAAGAGTAAAGGTAACAAAGTATTTAGGTTTTATGTTGATGAAAATCTATCATAGAAAACACATTCAAATATTATAGCTTCAACGTTGTCCAGATCTCTGGGTGTGCTTCGCCGAGTTAAAAACCTAGTATCCTATAAAATTCTTCGGTTACTTTATTTTGCTATTTTTTACCCGTATATTTGCTATGGTTGCTCTTTATGGGCTAGTAGTTTTGTATCATGTTATAAAAAATCCAAAATAAAGCCGTTAAACTTTTATCACCTAAAACTTTATTTACTCATAATATTAATGAACTTTATACTAAGAATCAACTTTTTGATATTTCAAAAACAAAAGACTACCAAGTTAGTATTTTCACATATAAGTTTATTAATAATATACTTCTCACGTCTTTAAAAAAAATTTTCTCCATTAATTGTGATCTTAATAGCCACGATACACGAGGGGCATCAAATCTGGTACATCCATTTAGAAATACGGCTAGAGCTTCTTTCGTGATTAGAAATTTTGCTCCCTCTGTATGGGGTATTATTCCAATTGAAATAAGAAATTCGAGTCATTTGGCTTCCTTCAAGGCTGTTGTTAAGAGATTCTTCCTTGCAGAAGAATAGTATGGTAATGATGCAAAAGTTTAGTAATAATGCGTGAGTGTCATAAGTAGAATCTTTGTATGTAGCAATATGTAGAGTAGAGATGACTGCCACCTGCTACCAACAAGCCCCTCGGGGCTTTCTTAGTACCTGCAGCAAAATATTTTGTATACATGTTTTAAAATAAAATTCTATGTTCTAAAAAAAAAACATTTGAAAAATAAATTGTTCTAGAATTAAAGAAAATATAGGAAGGATTAACTGGTGAAATCAACAGAAGATGGTTCTACTATGTATAAAAAGTACATGTGTATATCCCTCATGCCATATTTTTTAGGTGTGTTCTACAGAAATATCAGAATATTAAGGATCCAAATTCAGAGTTGTTACACAATAAACTTCTAGTCAGTATTTAGATATTTTAAAATTTGTACTGTCGAGAAATAAAGCCATTTGACTAGTCGAACATTCTTACAACAATAGCTGCAAATAAATAAAAAGCAAATCACATCCCATAGGAATCTAATTCAAGAATAGCAATTATTATTCAGATTAATCTTAATAGTAAAATTTTATTTTCAATATAAATTTATAGGAATTCTGAACGAACTACAGAATTTTTTTGAAAATGGGTGTTCAATGTAAATGAAAAGTACATAATTAGAATTGCCATTGTCAATAACATTACACAGTAAAATTACGACACATTTCATAATCAATACAGTAGAAAATAATAAATCACCAACACCAAAAACAAGAAGAACAATAGGAATTTTTCAAGACACTGTGTTGTAGAACACAGTGTCAACTGTTGTTCTTCTTAGTTTTGAAGTTTGTGCCGGATAGGCAGTATGGTCTTCGTTGCTATTTAAAATGCTAAATGGAGATGATCTCTAAGTCTATAAATGAATTTGTGGCATACATGCTTATTTCTAACTTTCCAAGTGAATATTATCCCATACTTATGATTTTAAAATTTAATTTTGCTATAGGTAGCAGGAAAAATATAGCTATGCTTAACTGTTTAGATCTTTTTTTTTGTGTTTTAGGTAAATGTATGTTTTAAAAATTGGTGTTAATCTTTGGTAAATCTCCTGACTAGTTTTTAACCTTTGTACTTAAAAAACTACTGTACAGTTTGCAATGTTTAGGATGAATAATGTTTATTGCCCCAGGCTACCTCTAAAATAAAGCAACATAAAAGAACAGTATAACCATTATGTAAGTAAAGCATGGTATAGGCACGGAAGAGATTAAGCCCAAGCATAGTGGAATGCTACACAATTAAGGTTAAGCAAAATGGAAATTGTTATTTTGTTTTTGGAAACCAAAGACTTTGTCTTTCTGTCCAATCCTTAACAAGGCTAGCAATTTGTACTTCTAAGTCTCTTTTACAGGACCTGTCACTCCTTCCAAACCAACAGCCATGTTATTGGATTTATTGGGTAAACCATCCCAATGCAGCAGTATGGAACAGCTTTTATACATACAGACTGTAGTGATTATGATTGCTTTGCTTTGCTAGTGCTTGTGTTTATTCTTTCTGTGTGTGCTATGCTTGCTTATATTACTTTTTCTTTATAGGAGCTTAGGTTAAATAAATGCATTAATCTTAAACGTTACATGGTGTCAGAAGTGGGATCTTGGCATTGAAATCTAACAGCATTATGGAAGTCCAACAGCCATCCATCAACTGGGGTGCCACCTCCTTGGAAGATGAATGGAATCGATTTGAACAGCATGCCCGGTTGATGTTTATAGGACCGCTGGCAGAAAAGACAGAAAAATCTCAGTATGCCTACCTGCTTATATGGATGGGAGAAAAGGGACGAGAGACCTTCAATACTTTCAAAATGGAAAAGAGTGAATCCAACAAAATTGAACCCCTTATCAAATACTTTAAAGACTATGCAAGTCCAAAGAAAAACACTGTGTTTGCAAGATACATCTTCCAGAAGAAGGACCAGTTAGAAAACGAAAGTATTGAAAGATACATCACAGAATTAGAAAGATTGGTCAAACCATGTCTGTACACAGAACAAGATGAAATGATTCGTGACCGCATTGTCTGTGGAATTCGAAACCAAGCTGTTCGAGTGAATCTGTTAGCAGAATTTTTCATGGGCATTTTGAGTCGTGGGTAATATGATCGTGGCATTTTGAGTGTTAGCCGTTGAATTAAATCAAAAGACAGTATTTGAATTCAGTTTAGGTAATGAAGTGGTGATAAACTGCTTGAACAGCGCTTAATGTTCTGTAGATTCGTTTTCAACTGCAATCTAATTATAATCAAAATTTATAGGTAAACCATAGGACATTTTCTCGCTTGTTGGAATCCCTCAGCAATGCCGCTAGAACAGAAATCTTTTCATCAGTTGTAGGTGTAATTAGAGGGATTTTTATGAATCTCGTAAGGAGAAATTAGTAGTGAATGTTGATGGATTTTCTGTGAAGTGAAGGTCATCTAAGAAGAAGAAAAAGAACTTTGATTAACAAAAACTGTGTTTCTACAAGTTTGAGATGTTTTAAATAGTTGAGATGTTAAAAAGATGTGATTTTTTTAATTGAAAAATTTTAGGAAATAAAATTCCCGAAAATCTTGCCTTATGAACCTAGGAAGGTGACTCATTAACTCTTGAGAGCGCAGTGTCAAGATGTAGAACCTATTAAACAACCCAAGCTCAGCTAAAATCTTTCAGTGATAGTAAACCAATATCTATCAAGCAGGAAGTTGATGCAATCACACGTGGTCCAAGCCGGAATAGCTTCCGAAATCAGAGAGCTTCTGTTAATAACCACACCAAGGGTAGAGAATCTATTTTTTGGTGGATCTTACTAAACTAATCATGCATGTCCAGCAAAGGGGAAAATATGTACACAGTGCAAGAAGCCAAACCATTTCGCAAGAGTCTGTCGCAGCAACAAAAACGTGAACACCATTAATGAAGAAACTGAGTCATTCAGAGAGGCAGTAGATGATCAAGAAACAATTTTCCTTTATGCCATTGACAAAGGTAGTGGCAAAGATAGTAAACAACCAGCAAAGAAGTAAACAACCAGCTTTCAGTCAACTTCAAAATTGACACAGGAGCCCAAGCAAATGTCATTCCCAAAAACATTTTCGACGAGCTTGACCCAAAACCGAATCTGCAATCAACTAAACAGCGACTGACCAACTACTGTGGTGCTAGAACCCTGTCTTTGGCACTTGTGACCTTACCTGTAGCCACAAACAGTATCCTAGGGGCACTCACAGATTCTATGCAGTCGATTCAGCATCGACTCCAATAGTGGGATATCGATCCAGCATTGAATTGAACCTCATCAAACTGGTACTCAATGTTAATGTGGAACAAACCAGCATAGACGAGAAGTACAAAAACCTCTTTGAAGGCATTGGTCGACTTGAAGGGGAATGCAACATTCCCTGACTATTTGAATAATTGAGGGAGAATATGAAAAAAGTCCATACCAACCGTCTATCCCGCCAGAACGGTACCAGAGGCACTAAAAGACAAACTCCAGGACAAACTTAATAGAATGGAAAGAGACAGAATCATTGAAAAAGTCACGAAACCCACAGAATGGGTAAATTCAATGGTGATGATCGAAAAGAAGAACGGAACTGTAAGGCTATGCATAGACCCAGTAGACCTCAACAAATGCATAAAGCGCCCTTACTATCCCATTCCTACCTTAGAAGATGTTACAGCCAAGCTGCATGGTGCAAAGGTGTTCAGCAAAATGGATGCTCGGTCAGGGTACTGGTCATTAGTCCTTTCTGCAACTGCATCTGAGATGACAACATTCAGCACTATATACGGACGTTATCGATTCCTAAGAATGCCCTTTGGCTTACTTTCTGCACAAGATGAGTTCCAGCGCCATAAGGAAGAAGCATTTGAAGGGCAGGAAGGAGTAGCCATCATTATTGATGATATTCTAGTGTATGGAGGAAACCAAGAAGAGTACGATGAAAGACTCCAAGCCGTTATGGAAAGAGCACTAGAAAAAGGTGTTAAATTCAACAAGGATGTGCAAGCAGCGTATGCTATTTTGGGCACGTAATTGGAGCCGATGGCATGAAACCAGACCCAGAAAAACTGAGAGCCATTGAAGAGATGCCCAGACCTCAGAGTCACGAAGAGCTGCTTACCCTCCTTGGAATGTTGAACTACCTCGCAAAATACATTCCCGACCTGTCTACTACAAATAAAAGCCTTCGAGACATACTCAAATGTGAGCCATTCTCTTGGAGTCCCGAAAATGACCACACGCTGGTAGAGCTCAAGCAGTCAATCGTGTCAGGCATCTCCTTCTTCAACTACAAGAGCTTAAATGTGGAGCTGAAAGTCAATGCGTCCAGCCATGGCTTGGGAGCAAACCTCTGTAATGATGGAGAGGTAGTAGCATATGCGTCCCGTGCACTTAGCAAAACCAAGCAAAAGTACTCCCAACTTGAAAAGGAGCTGTACGCAGTTGTCTATGGATGCAAGCACTTTTACCACTACCTCTATGGGAGACGTGTCAACGTAATGACTGAGCACCACCCGCTTGAGACAATAGTCAGAAATCCTATACACAAGGCCCCTCCAAGGGTACAGAGACTAATGCTACAACTCCAACCATACGATCTTCATCTGCGATTCCGGCCAGGTTCAAAAATACCAATCGCCGACGCTCTTTCTCGTCTCCACCTTCCAGATATCGATGAGAAACTAGCAAAAGAAATAGACGTTTATGTTCACCAGATCTCTAGACATCTTCCTGTAAGTGATGAGAAAATCCTACGAATCCAGGAAGAAACTTCCAAAGATAGCCAACTCAGGATTCTGGCAAAAACAATCCATGAAGGCTGACCGAAAAGCAGAAAAACATGCCAGTCAGAGGCACGTCCGTTCTGGAATATCCAGCATGAACTGTCAACAAACCAAGGAATCATCTTCAAAGGCGAGAGATTGGTCATACCCAAGATATTACACCCAGACACCCTGAGACAACTCCACGCTGCTCATCTTGGAGTAGAAAAGACAAAGCAAAGAGCCAGAATGCTGGTTTATTGGCCTGGCCTGAACGCAGACATTGAGCAGTATGTTCGTAGTTGCCAAACATGTGCTAGAAACATGCCATCAAACCAAAGAGAGCCTAAGATCAGTCACGAAATATCATGTCTTCCTTGGCAAAAAGTTGCATCCGACCTATTCACGCTCAACAATAATGACTATCTTATAACAGTGGACTGTCATAGCTATTTTTTCGAAGTAGACAAACTCAGCTCCACTACCTCAATGGCCGTCATCTCCAAACTCAAATCTCATTTCGCCAGATATGGCATCCCATCTATACTAATTTCTGATAATGGCCCTCAGTATTCTTCGGTTGAATTCCAAGATTTTGCCAGGACATGGGGATTCACTCACAGAACATCAAGTCCAATCTACCCCTAGTCCAACGGCCTTATGGAAAAGACTGTCCAGACAGCAAAGAGCGTCATGACGAAGGCATCAGAAAAGGGTGAAGACCCATACTTGGGACTGCTCGAATACAGAAACACACCCGTGGATGGACAAACCTCGCCGTCCCTGCTTCTGATGTGTCGTCAATTGAGGACACTTCTGCCATGTACCACTGATTACCTAAAAAGGAAGTGGTCAGCAATTGCAAGTTTTTGGAGAAACGCACAGCTCTCCAGAGACAACAAAAGTGTCAGTATGGTGCGACGTCTAGGCCTCTTCCGTCAGTGGAAGTAGGGAAATCAGTAAACGAGCAAAAGACTCCGGGTGGCAAATGGAGCTCAGCAAGAGAAATTGCCCAGTCTGAGGCCCCTCGATCCTACGTAGTTGAGACAGACGACGGGTCTATCATAAGACGGAATAGAGTTCACCTCTCAAGCCGCCTTGGCATTGACTCGGAGACTAGAGACCTTGGTGGGCCAACTGTCATATCTTCGGCCCCATTCTCTACTCCAAACAAAGAAATTCCGGCTCAAAAATCACCTTCACCACCCGGAAATCAGCTCAGCAGATCACCGCTGCGCTCCTCAGCACCACTAGACCGAATGGAGACAGAGCTCACCTCATCTGAAGCCTGAATTTAGCCATGTGGAGCAGCACCTCTTCCCCAAGTCGGTGTAAGAACACGATCCGCAAGAGTGATCAACCCGCCAAAGAGATTGTGTAGATAAATAGTTGTGTGAAGTGAAAAGTATACAATGTGTATACCAGGAGTACATATGAGAGAAGTGAGCCTAGCGCCTTCTCGTACTCGTTAAGAAAAAAAGTGTTAAGTGTGATAGTAGATTTTACTAGGGTAACAAACCTTATGTGTACTTAGAATACACAATAGAGAAGCGAGCCTAGCGCCTTCTCGGGATGTAAATAAATTTAGTGATATCTCAGATAGTAATGATATGTGCAGTACTGGTGTATTGTGAACCAATTAGTTTAAAGTGAAAAGAAGGGAGATGTAGTGATTATGATTGCTTTGCTAGTGCTTGTGTTTATTCTTGCTGTGCGTGCTATGCTTGCTTATATTGCTTTTTCTTTATAGGAGCTTGGGTTAAATAAATGCATTAATTTCAAACGTTACACAGACTACATCTGACTACGAATAATCAACTTGCTTTATAATTTTTTTTTTTTTTTCAGGGAAAGAGATATTAGAGTTATCAACACTAAGACAAAGCACAAGTGGGACCATCACAGTACCATTCCCTGATAGGAATCTGTCCAGAAAGGGAGAAGGAAAAAAAATTACCAGTAATATCAAATTTTGGCAAGGGGTGAAGGGAACAATGCATGAAAATGGGCATCCATTCACAGATCTACAGTACAAGAACAAATATGACAATTTTAAAAATCAATAAAAAATTCAAAAAGATAAAGCTGGGACAAGTGGGAGTACTACAAAATAATGAGACGTTGTTGGAGATGGACCCGAGATACAGCCAGTTGCTGTTGATGATGGGGCAGGGAGGGTAGTTTTAAAAGACACTGTGACAACATTTGAAGAAAATTTTCCCTCGCCTGCCCCTAATGAATTTTCTATTGAATCACCTGTTGAACGGACAAAGAATCCATGCTCTTCTTAACAAGCGTTCAGGCTCAGTAAGAGGAGGAGAGTTAACAGCGAATCCTCCCTACCACAAAATAAAATTGCCTCAATACCTGCTGTGGCAGAGACAATCTTACAAATGAATGCAGATACAAATAAGCGTCGCAAGGAATCAATTTTACGGCAGGATTTAGCTTTTCAAAAAAAGAGTGCTGCGCTTGAATTACTCCAAAAGCTCATTGAAAAATTTTAATTTATTTTAGTTTTTTCTTAATCACTGAAAAAAAATAAATGAACTTAAATATAATAAAACTTTTTAATATTATTTGAACAAGGAACAGTAAACAATCACAGGATAGGAATTAGTTAAATGTATTATTTCTAAGAAAGTAAATTAGAAATTGAGTATGTATTCTTTTTTTTCATATTTGTGTGATTGTGACCTGGAGCAATTTTCCAGTGAATCATTGTTCTTCCAGAAAAAGAAAAAATAGTCAATAATCTTAACAATCATCTGGAGTATTTTATTTATAGGCCTACTATTCAATACAATTCAGCCAGGAAAAAATACCACATCACTAGATGCCTTTTGCATGCTCCTTTCCAATATAGGGGACTAGTTCCATTTTGTATCATTCATGGGGACCACAACGACTCATAATAGGCTTGTTTTTAGGGTAAATTTGTAGTCTTGGGTAGTTCACAGCATAAATTTTGTTTTCCTTATTCTTTATAGTTAGATGTTAGCATAAAAATAATTTTGCAGAATTCTCAAAATGAGCCTGAAACTCCTCAAAAAGGACTTAAGTTTTGCTGGCCATTTTCAATGGGTGTTAAGCTCTTTTAAAAATTCCTCTAAATTTGTTTTTGAAATAACATTTGACTATGTAGTAAAAGCTTGCAAGGGCAGCCAAAAAATATCCAAAGTACTGTCCAGGCTCTTTTTGAACAAATAGACGGAACAAAACAAATGTTTTTATTCCTTTCACTGTCAGTGTCAACAGATAAGCCAGGGATTTATTGCTTTAATTCCCAGAAAAATTAGTCTTACACCTGGTCTCAAAAGTGAGATTAAATTAGTCCTCCTGCTTGTTTAAAGAACAGATGTATAATTGAAGTTTTCTTCTTTTGTATCTTACATTTAATGGGCTTAGATGATATATGTTCTTTTATTCATCTGTCTTGTTTATTTTCTAGAGGAATGTTTTTGCCTCATCTTTAGAATGATTTACATTTTTTTTTAAATGACTTATACTTGAAGTACATTTTAAAGATTTTGACCTATCTGTTTCCAAAGTTTTCATTGAAAATTTTTAATTTTGTAAACATAGAAAACAAGTCAGGAATAAATACTTATGTTGCAGTAACTTGGAATGAAAGCCTAATATTTGAGTGCCTTGAAAGCCTAATTAACTATTCTTACATCAAAGTCACTATTAGTGAAACTTGGATCCCTGTAATTTTCAGCATCAAAATGAATCAAATCACTGTTAGCAACACAAATATTATGTAGCACACAACACGAAATCACTGAGCTACATATAAATGCAATATCTGGGGAAGGAAAAAACTGTAAGCGACGGAAACGACCTTCCAGTGTGCCAAATGTCCTCTCAATTGTCATACTTGTAGATGAGTGCCTGAAGTTATAGTTCTGCTGGTATCTAGTTAAATTTCCTGTTTATCGATAGGGAGTTAATAGATATGGGCTCAATAGATAAGCACTGTCGCCTATAATATGACAATCTGGTGGAAAGTTTGTTAAATTATTTTCCATATCTTTCCCCAGGTATGAAAGTCTATATACACGAGCATCATGTACTGAGCCAACTTGACTAACATAGCAATTTGTAAACTTTAAATTATGTTGGCAAACTGCTTGCATTTGTACTTAATGGTACCCTTTTCTGTTCACATATGAATCACTATGCTCAGTAGGAGCTGGTATTGGAATATGAGTTCCATCAATACAGACAATAATTCCTTGAAACTCTGACATCTTGTTAAAATGTTCCCTTACATTTGAGCATGCTGTCTTTCTGGCCATTTTATTAAAGAAGATGCCATTCCAACAAGAACATCTGCCATTCTTCTCAAAGCCCTAGCAACGGAAGATTTTGAAACATTAAAGCTCTGAGAGACTGATCTATAGCTGCCAGAGGTTGACCATACCCATAAAGCAATTAAAAGTTCCTTACTGAGGCATATTTTGGGCTCAACATTGACCCCTTTAATTCTCAGTTTGGAGCTAACTTTCTGCTGCAAAACTTCAGCTGTTCCCCTCTCTAGTTGGAAATGAGACTAAAATTATCTGTCACTCACAACAGTGATTGTTACTTCATAAAAGCCTTTTATTTTTGATAAATAAATATTTTCATTCACTTCTCCAGCAGTAACACATGCCTAGAAAACAAAAATCATGTACAAGCTAAGCAAATATTACTTAAAGAAAACTATAAGTGGTTGATAATTGAGACAAGACATTAAAACCCTGATTCTTTTTCCAACAGTTACTGGCCACACAATTTATATGAAATCAAAGATTCGCATCATCAGCTAACCCCTTTAATTCAATATAAGTGACTGAAGAGCTTTGTTTTATTTCTTCTTACAAATACTGTAAAATTCTACAACAGAGAGACATTAATTCATATTAGATAAGTAATTTTTGGACAATTTTTGATCACATCCAATAATCTATTTAGAAGAATCTACTGTAGCTACTAACCCCTGACAAATCTTGGAAACACAGCCTTTAGATATAAAGTATAATACAACAAAGATGTTATCATTGCAAATTACTTAGAATTACAATGGACACCATCAAATTAAGTATTTATGTTGCGCTAATTTGTTGTAAATTCAGAAAAGCAAGTTGATGTTTATGTTCCATCAGAAATTTGTAATTTTGTAACAAGCCAACAACTGCATCCATAACCAAAATGATAAGATGCTTATCAATGTATTTCTGAGGGGAAAAAATGTATAATGGGAGAATTTGCTGCAGGAGAAATTCTCCAAAAAGAGGAAATTCTAGCTAGGAAAAGTTATATGATTTGATTTCCATTTCACAATACTCTACTCTTTAAACTACAGTTTGACCTTTTGTCCCAATTCTTTAAGAGCAACTCTTGAAACACAAGGGCCATTTAAATAAAATAAGAAACTTTTTTCAGTCCTAAAAATCTGTTTCTATGTAATATAAAGAAATTATAAATTATTGGCTTTGGGTAAAACAAATGTTACCAGATAACACACAAGAAATTGGTCAACATGTTTCTTTTCCAAATGGGATTTTGCTAAAATTGATGATATGTATTTTTCAAGAAAATCCTGACACGGGAAAAATGGGGACAGTTTTTGGAATTAAAATATCAAATAGCATGAAACTGGGCAAAATACTTTATGGAATTTTCAAAACTTTAATTTTGCAGGCCAATGTTATCTATGAGTAAATGTGTTAATGCCTAACCTGAAAAAATTAATTCCAAGAAATTAGAAGTTTATTCTACGAAGACAGTAATAGTTGATGTAGTCTATATGAATATTTTTGCTATTTAACCAACATTCTTTCTTGGCAAAAAAGAAAATAACTAAATGAACCAGCAAAACAAAATTAGCCAAATAGAAAGCGTAAAACAGACCATAGCCAAAAGCCAGAAAGAAAAAGGGACCTGTTGGTTATACAGGCTGTCAGGTATTTAGTCAAAATGTTCCTATTGGGTTATTTGGTCTATATGTATGGTAAATTTTTTCTTCAAATATGCATATCCATTATCAGTATTCATCAGTATATCCATCAGTATTCATTATTTCATCAATAAGCAACTGTAGAACTAAATCACGTTGTGCCACGTCTGATGTACCATTGAGAGAGCTCAATTTATGAAGATTTGAAGAAAAAAAGTAAAATCTGAAATTTTTTTATAGCTGAGACACTCCATTGAATTTCTCAAGTTATTCAAAATTTTAGGATTTTGTAAGATATCTGTTTCAATAATAGTGAGTGTTTTGAAGAGTATCTAGTATTTGAGATGGAAGGAATGCATACAAAGTTTATAGGCTCTGTTATTTTTGTTTTCTACCTATCAAAAGACAACAGTTTTTGAACAGCCATCAGAAGAGAGAAATTTCACTTCACAGAAAAATCCTATATCAGTCATCGAATTTTTATGCACCCATCTCTATGCTATATTCTTCATGAATTTTGGAATATTTGATGGAGGCTGTAAAATTCTGTTCCTTTATCGGGCCTTTAATTAATCATTTTTATTTTGGACTGTGGTCTCAAAGAAAGCCTCGATTTAATTAGAAGCAAATACTGTAAACGGAAAACTGTGTTGTGACTACTCTGCTTTATGAAGGTTAAACTTGGTGAACTGAATATTTCAAAAATATGTCATCCAATTTACTCTAAATTAAATCCTACCTACAATTACATGTTTATTTATCTTGTTAAGTTTAGGTCATGGCAAAGCATGAGCCTGATTTGGGTATTAAACAAGTTTCTGAAAATCGTATAGCCCTAACAGCTAAATGTTCCAAGTTCACAAATTAATGCCCAAGAAAACATTTTTAATTTTCATGAAAAATGGGCATTTTTAATATAGCTTATACTTTTGGTCTGATACAAGTTTAACCTACTCAGAAGCAAATACTATAAAATTCTGCAAACAAACAAAAACACAAATTTTGTAAAAAATGCAGACATGAAACCTTTACAATTTTCTATGAGTAAGCTGAAAGTATAAAATAAAACAAAATCCAGGACAAAACTAAAGTCTTTCTACTGTGCTAATTCACAAATCGCACTAATTCACAAGACTTTGGATGGAAGAGGGAAGGAAATATATTTTGAAAATTGGGGGGGGGTTTCCTTGATGGATGCACCAAAATTTATATATTTCGATGAAAATTCCCGAAGTATTTTCCCAAATCTAGGGGAATTCCTTCTCATTTGATGCTACTGTTGGACCCTAGATCCATTACTAAAAAATTATTTAGCAAGCTCAATTACTTTTCAAGATAGCCTAGTGAAAAGGCCATCATTTAGAAATCTTAACTAGCCTAGTCTAAAATTCTAACCTTAATAGTTCAATTGAATGTCAGAAGGTCATAGGCCTACTCCAAAAACTTTCAATAATCAACTCTACTGTATACTATCTCAGACACTAATGCACTGAAATTAATATAGAAACAGGATATTTAAATCAAATCTAGGTTAATACCCACAAATTTATTGCAGAATTAATGCTTTTCCATTATGAATTTAGCATTAAGTTATTTCTGCAACATTCTGTTTTTCTTTTTGTGAACAAAGAGGTCAATTTTATACAGTAGGTCAATTCTAAAATATAGGTTAGGCTAGCTTAACCCATCAGGAAACAATGCAGAAAATACTAATTGTGGTACAATTCTAGTTTAGCTACTTTTTGCTATCTTGGCAAGGGATTAGGTTGTTCAAACAATATGCAAGCCAAACTAGTTTAAACATGCAACTAGAATATCCTATTCATATAGGCCTACCCCTAGAGCATATCTAATTTTTTTTAGTTCAACGTCCGAATATTCTAAGAGTTTCTTTTACTGGTGAGTGACTTCAGCTAATATATTTACAAGGACTTATGCGCAGGAAGTTATTCTAAGTTCCTACTAAATGAGTCTAAAGCAAATTTTTATCAAAATCTTGGTCCCAATATTTTTTTTCTATATGAATAAGACCTTAGTTACTTCAAATGCCGTTCCTGGTGAATGTAAAAATTAAGTAACTTCTCTAATTACTTTAAAGTTACTTGATTTTTCACCTGGAACACGCTCTAAATAATTTTGTTTTGCTAGCAAGATAGCTTCTGCTTCTGTAAAAGAAAAACAAGCTCCCCTATTACCATCTATATTAGGAACAAAATACAACCATACCTTACGAATTAATTTATGTAACGAACTTCTATACTCGTGTATCTTCATTATGCATATGGGGAGGTTTGCCCCCTCGTTAATACCTCGCTCTTTACTTTAGGCTTAAATTTTGTCCCAATTCTTTAAGAGTGAAGTCAAAATCACAAAGGCAGTAGAATAAATAGTTGAAATTACTAATAATAGGCTACTTTTGTGTAAAGAGCTAGGTATTTAGGAGGAAATGAGCCCCTCATATGCGTAATAGTTTCTGTTCGTTTTAATTTTTAATGCTGCTCTTTACTTTTAGTTGAAAAAACTTTTCATATTTATTTGTTCTCCGTTTTTTTTTTAATAATTTTAGAAAATCCTGCACCCCTTCATTGAAATTCTCTTCCCCAATGACATATTCCTCCAAGAAAAAATCCTTCCACGTACCTCCCTTCCCTCAATCCCTCCAACCAAAAAATATCCCCCTGAAAACGTAAGTACACTTCCCAATAACCATTACTGTATGTAAAAGTTTGAAACTTGCAGCCCCTCCCACGGGGGCTGTGGGGGAGTACATCGTCTCCAAAACCATAGTTATTATCTTTTTGGACTATGCCGAACAAAATGGCTGTCTCATAATTTTGATCCATTGACTTTGGGATAAAAACGAGCATGAGAGGGGGGCCTAAGTGCCCTTCAATTTTTTGAGTCACTTAAAAAGGGCACTAGAAATTTCAATTACCATTAGAATGAGTCCTCTTGCAACATTCTAGGACCACTGGATCAATACGATCACCCCTGGGAAAAAAAAAAAAAACAACAAATAAACACGCATCCGTGATCTGTCTTCTGGCAAAAAATACAAAATTCCACATTTTTGTAGATAGGAGCTTGAAACTTCTACAGTAGGGTTCTTTCATACGTTGAATCTGATGATGTGGTTTTTATTAAGATTCTATGATTTTTAGGGGAGTTTTCCCCCTATTTTCTAAAATAAAGCAAATTTTCTCAAGCGCGTAACTTTTGATAGGTGAGACTAAACTCGATAAAACTTATATATTTGAAATCGGCATTAAAATGCAATTCTTTTGATGTAAGTATTGGTATCAAAATTCCGTATTTTAGAGTTTTAGTTACTATTGAGCCGGGTCATTCCTTACTACAGTTCGTTACCAGGAACTGTTTGATATGGCAATTTCAACTTTCTGAGTCCGATGCATTTGGTAAGATAATATTTTTCAAATTCCATTTGGCCATAGCAACGCAAAGCCACAAAACCAAAACAAAACAACAAGTTCAAAGCACAATTTTTCAGCATTTTCGCCTTTCAAACCCCTTTGTTTGTTATTTTAAATGTTCCCAACTATGCTGAAATCTGTTTTGCTTGGGTCAAAAGAGGGTGGACAGCAGAAATACCTCCAAGTAGGTTATGCCAGTCTTTGAAACGAATGCTGTTACTTCACCATCACTCTAAAGGAAGCTTTTTTTCCCTGTCAATGACATCCTCACTCAGGTACCTTTCTAGTTCCTCATTAATATTATGTGCTGACGCTTCTTCATCCCTTGTCGAAGTTGCAAGTCTGTTTTCAAACATGCTGTCAATCCAATCTGCTTTTCATACACTCTTTTTCAATGCAGGGGTGCAACTAGCATTGTAAGTCTGGAGAAGAGATTTAAAGAAAGTGTCCGAAAAACGCCGAAAAATTTTGACTCACAAGTTATATTTCCAATGTAAATGCTTAAAACTCTGAAGGTATTGGCACCGCATACCGAACTTCCCCCTTCCTCGCCTAATGAAATCCCCTCCCTTAACTATACCGCTAACTGGATAGCACGATTTTAATGGAATGACTCATGGATCTCTTACCCACGCAAGTGAACATATATTAAACCAAAACGTATGATTTATTGTGTTCTATTTAGTTGTTTTGGTAGAAATTGTACGTTTGTGAGCTCCACATTCATTTCAAATATTGATGCACCAATTGTGATTCGACAAGTAGGTGTGCATTGACAACAAATATACTTTGACTTCATTTGACTTGCCTCTGCTGATCCCTCCACCATGCTCACTTAGCTGGTGGCATCATTTCTAAGGACTGGACAAGGAAAAATTACCAAAAAATCTCGAACCATTTTCTTGATAAGTTGCGCATGAGAAAAAAAAATCAGCCTGTTTTTTTTGCTAATATCCGATTCTGTCACTGACTCCTATATTGATTGGCCTGATATATCCGCCGGCCGTTATATCGGTTGGGCTCTAAACCGTTTAGAAGCACCTACTTTCTTCTCAGGTATCTGCTTAATAAACCAATATTGACTCTCATATGTCTATCTAGCATTCTTAAAACCTCCAGATAATTGGACTTAAAAACACCGAACCCTTGTTAACCTGATTGTATTCTCCTATAGTTTCAATGTTCTAACCAATCTAGCACTCTTGCAAATGAAACTGCAATACAAAATTCACTTGTATGTCATTAACCTGAGCCAAATGAGTTCTTCAGGTTCCAAATTTTCTTAAAATTTGTTTGGAACTAAATCGTACTTATTTGTTTTGGCATAACATCAAGCTTCTGACCTATAATGAATACATGCAACTTGTGTTATCTGAGTCTTCATTGAAATTTCACATCAACTACGTGACCTAAATTACTTCTCAAAAGGATATTTATTTGCCTATTACCCTTTCAATTACAATCTTCTACATGCTTAGAGATCCCTATTAGCGTGCAGACTTGATGCCCAAACAAACAAGCTATTCCTTAACCTCTAACATTTGTCCTTCGAAATTAGCTGCAGTCCTAGATTAAACCTCTCATTAACTCCGAAATAAAATTGAAAAAAACTTATTTTTCTATTGAAAGTAAGCAGCAACTTTAATATTCAAAATGAACATAAATCATTCCGTTTATGAGGTATTGGTGCTCGTCCGAAGTCTGCTCTCGTGCATTCTTGCCGGCTGCAGAGCTATCGTCATGTGTCTATGGATATCTGACTAGCCACAAAAGAACCAAATGCACCTAAGAACGGTTGGTATAGCAAGCCTCTTCCTGATACTCTTGGCTATGAATGGAACTGGAAATACAGCCTCGGATACCCCATCTGCTTTCCCAAACGGACCCAGACTAGCCCAAACACATACCCCTTTGAACATTGCTGATCAAGGTGGCATTAATGTTGCCATCTGGAATATCTTGATGCTGAACCAGCCCGGCTCTAAGCTTTTTTTAGTAAAAGAACTAAAAAAGTATAAATGCTGATTGTAGAAATAATAGAGACGCACCTTTCGGGAAGCGGTGAAGAAGATATTGGAGAAGGACGGACACTGCTTTCGTCCTGCGGAATCCAAAGAAGAGAGGGATTCGACCTTGTTCTCAAGAGCTTTACCCGGAAAGCTCTACTGTCATTCACACCTATCTAATCACGTCTAATGAGAGACAGAATTGAGGGTAAGCATGGGAAGGTAGCTGTGCTTACCTGCTATGCACCGACAAAATAGGCCGAAGATTGAGTCAAGGGCCACTTCTATGCAGTGCTGTCCTCCAAGCTCTACTCTGTCCCGCCAGACGAATACCTTATTGTCATAGGTGATTTCAATGCCGTTGTCGCTAACAGCTCTGGCCTATATAATGCCGCTCTAGGACCTTTGACGGTTGACGTTCTGAATAAGAATAGTGAGCGGCTGCCTAATTGCCCCGTCATCCACGCTCTATCAGTCATTAATACATGGTTCGTGAGAATACCTTGCGAAGCACACATGTTACAACAATGACAGCAAGACAAAAAGATGCTTGACTGCATCATTTTACGACAACACTGGCTTTCGTCTGGACAGAACTACTGCTCATACAGAGGTGGCGAACTCGGCAATACTGACCAGCGTCTTCTTTCTGCAAGGATCAAACTCAAGCTGAGGAGCCAACAAGGGTAACTGCTCTTCCTCTAAGAAGGTAGACACCTCTCGATTGAATCGCAAGATCCCTCGGTTCGTGAACGGTATATGGTTGAGGTCTCTAACCGCTTTGAGACCCTCCAACAGTGTTCAGAAAGTGAGTCAACGTGGAACAATTTCTAGGCTAATGTTTTCACTGCAGCTACAGAAGTTGTGGGCTTGAAGTACTGTAAAAAAGAAAGAGTGGATTAGCAGACAGATGCTCGAAGTGATTAAGCAGATACGGCGAGTGAGACTACAAAGAAATGACACTCTAAAGACAGTTCAACAAACAGCGACACTCTATAAGGACAAGAAAGACTTCATTGGAGGCAAAGCCACTGAGCTCGAGTAAGCTGCCCAAAAGAAAGACATAGGCGCAACATTCAAGATCTTACGTGAGCTGACTGGGCAACACTCCATGGCGTCTACAAGCCTGAAAGCAGTGAATGGAGAAACCATATACGATCAATCCCAATGTATTGATCTATGGAAGAAACACTTGGATATACCACTCAATTCAGATCCATCCGATTGCATTGACCCAGGGATTGTTGCTGCTGCTGCAGAGGCTACCGCTTCCCCTGACAGCGACGTATTTTCTTCCAAGGATAAAATTCCATAAAAGCCTAGAAACTTCAAAATTCGAGAAAAACTACCGAGCTAAATTTAAAGATTAAAAAACAATTAACAGTAGTAAACAAAGAAACCAAATAAAAAAAAAATAAAAATAAGAATGCATCAGAGCTCTTTGTAGTTTTTTCTTTAGCCAATGGAGTCATTGAAGTTCCTTTGAAGAATTTCAACCAATATCTTATTCTTCCAGTTATCATTCATTGTTTAAAGCGAAAGGACATAGGTGTGATTTATTTTGCATTCTCAAAACCTGTTTCCTAAAAAAGCACATTGACCCATTGAACGAAGTTGGATATGATCTGTTGGACATAATAAATTGCTAATGAACTTGATATTGAGTTAAATTAGATCCGATCTTTGGATGTGCGGGCTTGATTGTTAGAGTTTTTTAAGCGTTATAAGACTGATTGGACCGATTATAAGGTGATTGTCAAGCTCACGTGGGCCTACCTATTCAAAGTTAACTGCAGTTTTTTATTTTTATTTTTGATAATACATTTCAATGGTTCAGTTGACAAAGGACGCTGTTGTTCTAGCAAAATTCAAAAACTATCCACCATGGCCATGTCGAGTGTTGGATATAATTCAGGCCAAGAACAAAAAATATCCTATGTTGTATTTTGTTATGGAAGCCATTAAATCGTGACAACAACACCCTTACAGCTTTCGGCCTTTGTTAGCATTTCAAAGGAGGCTAAGAAGAAAAATGAATTAGGCGTTGCGAACGCTTTTGCCGAATTAGCTGATTTTCCTGATAGGCATCTCGAGATTAGTGGTTCTAGTTTACCAGATACATCGGCGAATTTAATAAATTCTGCTTTATCGGACTTGGACACGCTAAAATCCAATATCAGAAATGATATTGAAAAAGAAGTACGTGAAAAAGTTGGATTATCGAATAGTGCGGATATAATTGACTCTATTGTTTCTTAGATTCACGACTCTGTGCTTGTCCAATATTCGACCAAGTTTGATGAGATTGAAAACAAACTACGGGCTCTCCAAAACGCATACCTAGCCCTAGAAAACAGGATTGAACAGCTTGAAACCCGTCTTGCTGATATGGAGCACGAAAAAGGACAAAATCAGCTTGTATTTCATGGTGTTGAACAAAGTGCGGGTCTTCCCATCTCTGAGTGTATATTGAATGTGATTACAGATAAAATGCAAGTTTCCGATTTTTCCTCGACCGCAATAGTTTCTGTATTTGAATTTCGAGCAAATTTTACTGATTCGGACACTATTGTAAATGCAAAAAAGCATCCTGCGCCTCTGTTGGTTGTGTTCAAGTCTGTTGAAACTGCAAGAAAAGTGTCTTCATGTAAGTCAAAACTTACTCGGTCGGAAATATTTGCTACCGAGTACCTAACAACAAAAAAGAAACATATTCTTGACTTGGCTAAAAGTAAGCTCAGAAACAGAAATGTTTGGTCGAAAAACGGGACAATTGTTGGAGAAGACTCAGCAGGAGAGATCCGTAAAATTAGAGCTATGGCTGAAGAGCTCCGTTTCCCAAATCCGACCGCATAATTATGAGTTATGAAATTATGTTGTTGCACTACTTGTATGTTTGTTTTCCTCTTTGCATTTTATAGCTAAAATGTCAGTTTCTTTCATGTTTATCTCTTTCTTTTTCCTTCTTCTCTCTGCCTATCAGACTTTTTTTTTGTATTAAATAGTCACCTTAAATGAGCGTGAACAGATATGATGACGCTTTGAATGAATTTGAACAAAACCGGTTTATTCTTGGAAGCCAAGCTCGTTACACACTTACGGGGGATAATGAATGCATCGATAAATTTTCGTTGAATTGTCGTCCAAGTAATTATGTGAATCCGAATAATCTTTATGAGTATTCTAAACCTGTGAGCGCAGATGAAAGAGCGATCGTTTTCTGGAATTGTCAAGGTCTAAGAAGGGCATATTCTCCTTCATGTGAGATTTTAAGTTTAATAGATAAGAAACCGTACATTGTAGGCCTATGTGAGACATTTGTTTTTAGCAAGTCACTGCCCTGGGATTTTTTTCCGGGATATGTTTGCGAGCGAAGAGAACGGACAACCATAGAGCGGGGCGGTCTGTGTATTTTGATAAATGAAGGTATCCAATATTGGGTTAGGGATGACCTCTCCCTGTGGCTGGAAGGTAGGATCGAAACCCTTTTCCTCGAAATAAAAAATGAAGGGCGAAAAAATTCGATTTTGGGGTTAATTTACAAAAAACCGTCGTGTGATATTAGTTTTTTTATTGATGAATTTGAATTGTTATTAGACAAAATTAACAATGAAAATAAAAATAAATTTACGATAGGAGATTTTAATATTGAGTTACTAAATAAGGCGAATAGCTCAGATTTTGTTAATATGATGGTGTCACATGATAGTTTTCCTCTTTTAACTATTCCAACTCGGATTTCGCATCTTTTGGCCACCTTAATTGATAATTTCTTCGTTAATGGTAGATTACTTGAAAGATCCCAAGCAGATGTGATTGTGTCCAGCGGGTCGGATCACCTTCTTTTAATAAGTAAAATAAACCTTAATCAGTCAAAGGAAAACAAACGATGTGCAAGGGCATCGTTTTACCGTGAAATGAAAAGTAAAAACCTAAACAGTTTTGCAAATAAGATGGATGAAACGAATTTTTCGCGTGTAATAGAGGAAAAGTGTCCAAATGCAGCATATGACCTCTTCAGTGAGAGAGTGACTAATGTAATGAATGAAACATGTCCCTTACGAAGAATCAACCCTAATAGAAATTTTCCTAAGAAACCATGGATAACAAAAGCCATTCTAGTTACAATAAAGCAGAAAAGCCAAGTTTATGTGAATTATTTAAAGGATCGTTCAAATGATAATTTTATAAAATTCAAAACGTTTGGAATATTTTAAATTCAGTAAAACAGAAAGCTCAGATACTTCATTTCCAAAATGAATTTTATGAAAATCAAGGGAATATGAAAAATACATGGAAAACAATAAATAAACTTTTGGGTAATTTTCACAGTAGGGAGGAGGTGAGAGCCATGGAGACGACGGAAGGTCGTCTTGCTGATTTTCAAAGCATAGCTGAATTTCTGTGTGATTATTTTGCAATTGAAGGAAAAAGACTTTGTGATCAAGCGCGGGCTAGCTTACGCACATCTTCACAGATGTGCGTTTTAGATCTGTTTTTTAAAGACAGCCTGCAAGTGAGAACTCATTTGAATATGCAAGAAGCGGGACGGGAAGTGGCACAATTCCTGGCTACGATGAAGTCGAGTTCTAGTGGGATGGATGAGTTTTCACTGAAACTCAGAAAAGCCGCAAAAACGAGTGTCTTACCTGTCTTGACGCACCTCATCAACCTTTCTCTGGATCATGGAGTCTTCCCACAAGCACTAAAAATTGCAAGAGTGGTTCCTCTTCATAAAGTAGGGAAAAAAGATGACCCATCGAATCGAAGACCTATATCTATTCTCCCATTTTTGTCTAAGTTATACGAGAAAGCTGTACATGCCCAGTTAAGCTATTATATTGAAAAGAATAAAATTCTAATGGAAAACCGATTTTGGTTCAGAAAAAGGCTATCTACAGATATGGCAGTTCTGAAATTGGTTGATTGGATTAATGATGCGTTTGAAGCTGGTCTTATACCTGCAGCTGTGTTTTTGGATATGAGAAAAGCGTTTGATACGGTGGACCACCCAGGGCTTATTCAAGTTCTTGCCTCGATTGGGGTGAGGGGTTCAAGCCTTGAGTGGTTTTCATCATATCTACACGACCGGTATCAGATAGTACAGAATTGATCATTTTTATCTTCAAAAAGGAAAATAGAGTGTGGGGTCCCACAAGGGTCAATCCTGGGACCTCACCTTTTCATCATTTTTATTGATCGAATTAAACATTACCTGTCGAAGGCTGGTGTCATCCTATTTGCAGATGACACTTTGCTTTTTCTAGTTGCACCTTCGCTTGATGTTTTGTATAATAAAATTCATAATGCCGTCTCTGAATTTCTAACTTTTTCTCAACAAAATTTGTTAACCCTAAACTTTTCTAAAACTTTTTTCATGATATTCTCTAGACTTTCGTCAAGTGTTGGCAATAATCAAATCATGGTTCGAGGAAGTGTGATAAAAAGAGTAGCAACAACAAAATATTTGGGGTTTTTAATTGATGAAAACCTGTCGTGGAAAAACCATTCAAATGCTATAGCTGAAAAATTAAGCAGAGGTCTTGGGGTGATATGAAGAATTAAAAATATAGTCCAAAAAAAGATTCTAAAAATGATTTATTTTTCTATATTTTGTCCATATATTAGGTACGGATGCTCTATATGAGCAAGTAATTATGTAGAATGTTTAAAAAGAGTACAAAAACTTCAGAATAGATCTGTAAAATTATTATCGGAATTTTCTGATTCTGATGGGGTTCCTGCTCATGAGCATTTTAAAAAGAATAAGTTAATGGATGTATCCCAAATTCATGATTACCAAGTTGCAATTTTCTCGTATAAATATTTGAATCGCCTGCTCACCCCTGCTTTTGAAAATCTTTTTACTTTTAATAGAGACCGTCATGATCATAATACAAGAAAAGCTGATAACTTAACCCATGAGTTTAGGAGTACTATTCGGGCATCTTTTGTGATTCGCCATTATGGTCCCCATGTTTGGAATATTTTGCCCGAGGGTGTGAAAAATGTACCTAGTCTTCCGGTTTTCAAGTCACGGATAAAGAAGTTTCTTTTATCTCGTGAATAATTTTGATGTAAGCCCCGTTCCAGGTTTTCATTCTATTCAAGGCATTTCCCTGATTTACTTGCTGTTATTTTTTTTTCTGTCTTCTTCTTGTCTTTTTCCTCTTTCTCTTTTTTTCCTTTCTTCTTTAATCAGTTGAGTTTCTTTTGTATTGAGTAGCGTGATAAGAATGTGGTTTTAATTAGCTGAGGGTGATAACCTCACTTGCCCTTACAAGCTTATTGCCTTTCTTGGCAGGCGAATAGTTTTGCTGTCAAGACTAGAACTTTATTTGATTTAACTGCTTTCTCAATATTTGATTGTAACATTGACCTAGATATTGACCGATTGATTTGTAGTTTGGGCCCTAATTTTGAAGTTTGCTATTTTCAAAAATTGTTTTTTTTTCCGAAAAATCAATTTAACTCGTCTCATTTTCCTTACATGGTCCAACAAAATTCTTTTAATTTTGTAGTTTTTTGTTTTAGGAGAAGGATCCAATACCCTATTACTTTCTATAATCAGATTGATGCAACCAAATTCAGAACAAAATACTTCAATAAAAAGGCAAATTTTAACACAGCTAAGACTTTAAGAAGTCCAGAAGGAAATGCAGAGCAAAAACCAAACGATAGAAAAAATTCAGCGAGAATATGAAATAGCTATAAAAATAATTCTCAGAAGAGGCAAAACCTTAGGAAAAGAAGCAGAAGACTTATGAAAAGAAGCTGAATGAAATTTTAATGAGAATTTGGCAGGATGAAAGGAATAATAAAAAGATATGAAGAAATAAAAAAGATCTAGATCATCTAGAGAAGAAGAGCTTCAGATTACTCTCTGCAAATCCAAACTTCCTGCAAGATGCGCTGGGTATGCCATTGCTGAGTATAATAATTTAGTATGAGATTAAATACTACATTTTATAAAAACCTCTGAATTCTAGGTAAATTACCGAGCTTAATTAATAAAGATTAAACCAATCTATTATGGCAAACAAAGAAGTCAAATCAAAATAAAATAAGAGCTAATCACATATCGTAGTCCTTTTTTCAGACAATTGAGTCATTTTATTTGTTTAAGAATTTCAACAAATATCTCACAATCAGACTTTCGTGTACTTGTATTCATGCAACTAAACTGGCTTAAAATAAAGTTACTGTCCTGACTAAAACTGTATTTGATTTAACTGTTTTTCCGCTATCCAATAATAAAACTGAGTTAAATATTGACAAGTCAATATAGCTCAGGCCCTAATCTTGAAGTTTGCTATATTCTAAATAAAAAAAATCATTTTTGAAGGCGTGATAAATCAAGAGACAGCTGAGGAAACACGGTTGAAATGGCTAGAAAGCATTCTATGAATGAAAGATAATAAATTTCTAAAGATCATGCGTGCTGGAAAAACGAAAAGCAGGAGCTTTGCAAATAAGGTGGGAGGATGTCATTAGGAAAGATCTAAGAGAAATATGATATTCTTGGGATTTTGTAAAGAGGGAGGTTTCGAGTATATTCCGTTATCCAATTACAACATCGACCTAGATATTGACCAGCAACGATATACTAGATATGGTATACATGCATTACATCCCAGTTACCAATACTACTAGTATTATATCCAAGTTTACCCCATATCAATTTAATTAGAAGCTGCATTACCAAAAAAGCAAGAATAATTAAAATCTGCATTAGGAAAGGAAGGCTCATTTGAATTAAGATTGGAAGTGTGTAATAACTACAAAAGTGACAATAAAACAGATAAAGAATTTACATAAGGGTAGTCAGTGAACTCTATAATACAAATAAAATAGTTTTGGTGTTAAAGAAATCTGAAGAAGATAACATTTATACGCAAAACAATAAGGTATTTGACCATATAATAATAATAATTTATTTATAACCCACATCATAACAAGTTATGGCACTTGTGGATTAACAAAAAGAAAGAAAAAAAAATGAAACATACTTCAAATAAAATAAACTACAAATAGAAAAACACTACGCTACAATGAGATTAACGGAAAAGACGGACCAAAGGATAATGAGGCGAAAAACGATAAAAAGCTGATTCCGAAAACCTTCCATGCAGGAGTTGCACTTATATCAGGGACATCAGACTGACGAATTATCTTCCCATTGCTATACCAAGGGGGGAGATAAAGTAAAATTTACAATATCTGAAATAAAAAGTCCGAATCTGATGAACATCTTATTTCTTTAGAAGGGGATAAAGACCAGAAAGATGAAGGACAGAACGATTACAGAATGTAGCATATAGTCTACCGAATGGACGTCTATTATACTTCACTCGATTAGCAAATTTGAACAACGACAGAACTGAAGTGAAAGTAGATGAATGTAAATATCCACAAGAAGATTTGAAATGTGATTTCAGCAATGCTACTGAAGATTATTCTAACGCTTATCTGTGATTTCAGCAATGCTACTGAAGATTATTCTAACGCTTATCAACGATTTTTACAGTTAGAATAAACAAAAAAAACTAAAGAATATAAACAAACGATTTTTACAATAATATTAATGTCTTTATTTTTTTTAATGTTTGAAAGCAAGAATTGAATATTTATTGAAGTGGATCAACTGCAAGTGGATCAGTAAAGAGCAATTATGAAGATGATTGATAGTAAGTACTGTGTTCATATATAAATTATTTTCGATTTGGTTCAAAAGTTTGTTCAATAAAATTAATTACTATTAAACGGAGGAAGTTTTAAGCAAAATTAAAATGGAAAATAAATACATTCGAAATATTAGGAAAGAAGATTATACTTTGGAATGGAAAACGTGATTACGACAATGGAATATTGTTTAATATGAAAAGAAAATCGTTATTATTGATTTTAAAGGTGAAATGGTTGATCTATTAGTACCTAAAATTTTGATTCTAAGGCAGTCGACTTTGAAAAGAAATTAAAAAAAAGAAAAGAAATTAAAAAATTTGAAGTAACACTTAAGTGCCACATTGATTTTTATACATGCTTGTAAACTTTTATGCACCGTTATATATGACAATAAATATTGTGTTTTTGATAATTTGATCAAGGGTTGAAGAGACACTAAAACAACAATTCTAAAGTACGAGGCAGCCAAACCTTTTTGGGGCCTAGACTACAGTACGCGGACTGAAAAAGGTTTGGAACCACCGCTTTGGAATATAATTGTGATTGAAATAGATCACGGGTCTTCCAGGATTGCGGTCGCAACGAGAAACCTTCTGAACATTCTGTAAAATGGTATTTCCATGGAGAGAAGCAAAGCCTCCAAGTATTACCTCGCAGTTTGCTATTAACTTTGTGGAAAGGTGTCAGAAGTAAAGTTCGGTTGCTCAAGACTCGGTAGCAGTCAATTCTACCTATCAGTAAATTCATGTGTATTCCTTTTCCAGTGAGTTTAAGTGTATTTTAGTGCATTATTGGTTTTTACATTGGTTGTTAACCTTTTGCTTTTATTTGTTATTTGTTTCCATTTTAACAACTTAAAAGAAACTAAAGTGAAAGTGACACTTGCATCTGTTTAGAATCTACTTAACACGGAATAAAACCTAACGTACAACAATTGTCCTAGCTTACCTGGAAGTGCCTAAAGTAGCAGAAACCGGACAGACCGACAGAGTTTGCGATCGCTGTATGTCACTTGGTTAGTACCAAGTGCCATAAAAATGGTAATTAACGAGATCTGTTAATTAATCGGATAACTTTTAACCGACCACTCACCTTAAGTATCACCATAAATCAGGTACGATGAACTAGTTATTCATGTCACATCACATGGCTGGACAAAAAGCGAAAATAGGAGAAGGAAAAGCTTATTCTATTTGTTCGTAATCCGATTTGATGAACTTTATCCATGGATCCTATCCATAGATTTCTCGATTAAAATACAGTTATGGCGAGATTGAAAGGAAGTCTTGTTTCAAGTATTTAGGTATTAAACTTGATGAAACATTGTTGTTTAGGAAACCTTTTGGGAACATGTAAGTGATTTTGTCACTGCACATCGGAATCCTTAGAAGAATCGCAAATTTTGTGCTGCATTGCATTTTAAGGATGTAGCATTTCTCTATAATACATCTATTTATTTCGGGATAGTTTTTCCTTCGGGATGGTTAGGGACATTTCCGTGGATAGTGAATCCAATTCGAGTTATCCAAATTAATGCGATCCGTTTACTCTGCAATTTATGTTATGGTGATTCTACGAGAGTACGAGTACTGGAGTTTTTATCTTTATGCTTCTCAGGCATATTTAAGGTTAGGTCTGATTGCCAAAATTATAATACTCTAACAAACAAGGGGATGTCTGCTCCAATTACAATCACTACAAGGTCTAAGTTTCCCTTTATTTATCGAGTAGAAAATTATGTAATAGTAATGATAAGACAGTTAATGACATAACCCAGTTTGAAGAATTTAGAAATAAAGTTCAGGAAAGAGTGTGTTCTAATTAACAATTTTAAGTGATTATTTGTCACCTTTATTTGTATTTAATTTATAAATTTATGGACTGGTATTAATACGATAATTAATGATTAAAATGGTTATAAATAATTATATATATGTATTTTTTAGAGAATTTTATCAGCTGCATCGTTTGGAAGTTAACTGGCCATTTGTATCCAATCTCACTATTCCATGTCTGGAACCGATTCTCATTTCGCATTGGACGGCACTTTGTTCCTGTTTTATGTGGCTATCCTTCTTTGTATGTTGCTAATATTCAACCAAGCAAAATCAAGTAAATACAAAATCAAGGTCAAGAAAGCAGATCTCAGAGTAAGATTATTCTCCAATTTATTCTGAAGTTTTATAGCCTGTTTGATTTAATTCATTACTATTATTCTTTCTTTTTATTTACGAGCATTAGGAACTTTGCCTGATTCTTAATTCATTCATTTCCAAATAGGCAAGTGATCTTGCTGAATATCTCATCATCAAGCATGTGTGATTGCATGGAACGGATGATTCAGTAAAATCTGAAGAAGGGTCTCTAGAATAGAAATTAGGAGCTCTTTGGTATCCAAAAGATTTCACCTTGGTAAATTGGCTCCTCATTTTATTTGGAGGTGTGAAACTGTAATTGTCGCCAAAAGATGGTTAGTTACTATCAACTGAAAATTCTGAGATAACCAATCAATAAAAAAGAGATAGAAGAATCTATGTAGTTCACTTAATCAATTTCATATAGCTCTTGGTAACACGTTGTGAGTATGGAGTGACTTGGGGCAATAGTAACTGGAACGGGAAATATCGGATCTTTTTAGCAACTAATAGAGAAATATAATTGGCTTTCTATGCCTATTCCAAATATATACAATGCATTAAGGTCAAAGTTACATATCAACAGCTATTCTTCGGTTAAAGGGTTTCTGATTTCCGAGAAGAGGGGAAACCCCCTAAAAATATTCATAAATGTTAATGAAAATTACACCGTTAGATTCAGCTTGTCAAACTAAACTTTTTAGGGAACTAAACTCCTGCAGATAAATAAAAAATTTTAAAATATAAAAAAATTAAGTATCTCTGAGAACTTGAGATCAAAATCCTTGTGTCTTCTAGATTTCCATGAATTTTTTATTCCCGAAATAAAATTCTTTTTGTGACTTTTTCTCTTTTGAAATTTTAACTTTGCGAATTTGCTATATTTTGTCTAAGCAAAGTGCTGTCGCTTCGAAGGTAAACTTTATAGCGCCCAAATGACAATAAATACTTATAAAACGTTTGCTATCTCTTTTATAACTTAAGGAAGAACTGTCACTCAATATGACAATCTCAAGCACACAATTAGTAAAATGGATCAAAAAATTAGTGCTTTACGTACAGAGCTAAAATCCTTTTGTAGTGGGATACCAAAGATAGAATCCAATGTTGGTGATTTGAGCAGAATGTTAGCGGATTATGAGATGAGTGCTGCTTTGAGCTCTCTTCCAGGAGATCAGCATGCTAGATCCGTCAAGACCACAGGCTTTCTTCATACACAAGAAGAAGCCGCTGAGCTGAGCGCCGCCCCAGCCATGGCAACTGTATCTACAGCTTCCAGTCAAGCAGCAAGTTCTGCTATCCTAACTGTTGCTAGAGCAATGGGTGTAACTGATGTGGTAAAGTATACCAGTGTTAAATCTTCAATAGGTAAAGAGGCACCATTGACCAACGCTGATATAATCAAAGTTCTCGGCAGACCTCTTGTGGAAGGTAAGGCAACCATCCTTTTTAATATCAGAGTTCCTGATTTTAAAATACTCTGTTATTTTTCTTATATATTTTAACTTTAGCATAAATAGAATTTTATCTCAGTAATACTATTAAAAGAAAGCAGAAAACCTGAACTGTTGTTTATATTAAAACGAAATTTACAATTACAAATAAATTCTTAAGTTGCTAAGCTTACATTTAAAATTTTAAAAGAGTACAAATTCTTCAAAACAAAGCTATACGACTTACTGGTGGATGCATAGAAAAATTAATGACACTGAGGGGTGATATAATAAACTTTAAGTGCGTAATGTTTGGCACATTCAAGACTACCAAGCAGGAATGTTGCCGTACCAGAGTTGGAATTGTATCAGTCCTGTTTATTTCATGGTTTTTACAGAGTAAATAAATCACTTCATAGTGATAGTACCCGCAATGCTGATAATATAGTCACTGGATATATAAGTGGAACTAGAGCAGGTTTTTATGTCAGATACTTAGGTCCTAAGGTTTGGAATCCACTTGAAGAACGCGTTCGGGTGGTGGAGCACCTTGGTTTATTTACGAGAAAAATGAAACTTTCTTTTGGATATTGGTTAATAAATGTTTTGTCTCTTTTTTCTATTTTTGTATATTCTTGTTCTATTTTAATGATTAGAGATTTGTCATAATTTGATTGTTTTATTTCTTTTCTTTTCCTTTTTTGTTCGTTTGTTAAGCCTTTCTTATATATGTAGTCAACCAGTATTAAGTGCTTATTTTGTAACATCCACAAGTTCGACTCTAGCCATTTTGGTTGATAGTGTTCAAATTTGCTATCTCAGCTTTTAGTTGCAAGAAGAACCGCTGAAAGGTAATGTACTCGCCAAATATTCCACTTACCCAATTTATGGATTTATCAACTTCCTATCAATTGAATGTATTTTGGCACTTCCATTTTGCCTGCTCAGTCGGTCTTGGAAACATCTTGAGTATTTTGCAGTCAGCTTGCAAGATTATTTCTATGAATGGTAAGTTGTTATGAAAGTAATTATATTTTTAAATACTAAGTATTTTTAAATATTTTCAATACATATATATTAAGTACAGTATTGAAAATGTATGCAAATTTTAGTTTTTTCTCATTAAGTAATTTAATAAAAATATCTCCCTGCATAAAAATCTTCCTCAATTTTTCCACAGAAGTTTGGCAAGTGTGACAACATCATTGCAATACTAAGGTACATAAAAATGACGTGACTACCAAATAGTTTTCTCCAAAATTAAGAACCTTAACGAATTTTCTCAAACTTTGATTGAAAGTTTGAAAAAAATTGAGGCATTCTTGAAAGTACAGATTTGAAGCAGTGTATTTTTATATCTTGATAGTGAAAAGTCGATGATTCTTTTTTCTTACTAAAGGTAGTCATGATGTGTGTCGAGCTTTCCACTCGGGTATAAACTTGTATCAGCTACTTTTACCCTCGGGCTCGAAGTCTTGATCATTCAATTGTTATGTGCTTTAGAAGTATGCATAGAAAGCTCCACGTTTAAATACCTGTTGGTGATGGTTTATTTATTTTCCTAAGAGTTTGATTCCTGTGCGAAAAGGGATTAGGCAAGGTGCTATTACATTTTCTACACATAATAATAATAATAATAATATCCTTGAGGTACCGTCGCATACGGTCACTAGTTGCATTTATCGGGGACTTTATGTTTTAGTATTGAATTATGCTCATTGAGGCTCTTTGCCTCCGATTGAGGAAAATTTAACATCTTAAGTGCTAATTAAGCCGTGGCACTGTTTGGGTATTTTCATGGAGACAGTCCTTTTGTTTCATGGGTATGCTCCAGATATAACATGGGCACGAAATAGCAGGTCATTATCTTCTTATGTTTTCAAAAATGCCCCTATAGGTGAATTCATTGAAACTAGAATTTAACAAACATTAAAGTTAAAACAATTAAAGTTTGTAGATTTTTATTGTTGGTTTGTTATTATTCATTTATAAATAATGTTTCCTTCGTAATCAAAGATAAGTGAATAACATTTTCTTTATTTTTTCTTTTTTCAGCTTTGTTTGTACATTCCATGTCCTAAGTTTTGTCTTCATTATTATTCTTATATTTATCTGTTATGGAGAAAAATTAAACGGGGCTTCAAGCATAGCCGCCACAGGTACTAGTGCTCATATATATGGACGATTCATCATCTTGCTCCTCAATTGGAACTTCCCTTTGGTTTATATCTGCCTACAAATGGTAACTAGATTAATGAATTTTTTTTGTAAGATTACTCAAGAATTTTTTTTTCTTTTAAGACGAGTAGAACTAAAGATCAAAAATAATTTGAGTTAATAAAGTTGAAGGTTTTCCGACTAGTGGACTATATGATCTTGCTAAAAATCTCTTCGGAACAAAAGATTGTGTCACATAATTGTCAGGGACCTGAAAGTTTGGATTCATTTGTTTATTCTTTGTTTGGTAAAAAATATAACACAGATGCGGAAAGATAGACTTGAAAGCTACAGATCTCTGTCAAGATTTTTGCGGAGCGAATCGGGCACGCAATTTAGGGTGAATTTAAGCCCAAAAAGGGGGTACCGTTGAGTTGGGATATTTTAGGAAGTTTTTCTCCTATTTTCCCAAAAAAAATTTCTTATTGTATTGCTGTCAAAAAAACTCTATTTTTATTCATATTCTCCTGATGGGCTCTTTTCAAACTACAATATATCCTGAGTGATATCTTAAATAGAGCAACTAACAATCCAGTACATTCATGCATAACTTGCAGCCTATGAAGGTCAAGATTACAGCCCAACTATCATGATTTAATCATAGGTAGCGCAATAGCGCTCATTCGAGAAGGGCTCATTCCATTGGAAATTCAAAGGACTAGTGTCATTTTTAATTTTAGAAACGGGTTTGGGAGCAACTAACCGTTCTTCCACGCCAACCATTTCCCCAAAAACATCCAATAAAAAATTTGAAGATTGCCGTTTTGTTCAATATAATTGAAAGATTTGGATATCATGTCTTTGAGGAAGACATCCCCACCCCCTAGATTCATATTTATATTTACAGGCTTATCGTTTAATTTTTGGAGGGGGCCTATTGAATTAGTCATCAGAATTTCTAATGCCCTTTTTAAGATTAAGCGAGATCGGAAGGTGGTTACCCTAGTATAACTCATTTTTCCAAAATACATCTAATAGAAATTACACTTACAAATTATGTATTACAATGTCATCATGCATCAGTTTCTTTGGCACCCGGAAAGTATTTTTTCTGGGCTTGTTACCCTTGCATAACTCATTTTTCCAAAATATTTCTAATAGAAATTTGAAATGTCGTCTTTTTTTCGTAAAAACTTTGAAAACGCTCTTTGGATTGGATATTGAAAGAGCTTGGATCTATTTCAAAAAAGCTCTATTAAAAGTTATTGGAGGGCAAAAAGCCCTCCCCCACCCACCTATAAATTCCCAAGACACATCTAATGAAAATTTTACATAGCCATTTTCTTCAGCATAGCAGAACGGTTCAGGGAATGGGAAATTAATCACTTCAAAATCAAAATCATCCGTTTTATTATACATTTTAAAACCTAATTTATTGTTATCAGAAATATTACCCCCCCCCCCCATGGGAATTCCCACGATTTTGTGTACAAATTACCATTAAATCTTATATAAGTATTATATAACACAAATTCTAATAAATCAAAAATCATATCTAAGCTTTAATATCTGGAGCTAACTGTAGTCTTAAAAAAATTTGTCCATATAGCTTTTTTATTATAAGTGTCTATTTTTAAAAACCTCTTACTAGATAAGAGGAAAGATTTCATGATAACCGTTTTTAAATTTTCTAAAACTAAATTAAGTGATAAATTATTATACATTGTCGAAAATCGAAAGACAATTCTGTCAGCTGAAACCATTGTTAGAGTCTATCACCTGCAGTAAGTTATTAACGCTCCAGTATGGACTAAAATTCAAAAAATGTTTAATACCAGAACAATAGGTTTTAAGTTTATTTATAATTTCCTTTAAAATTAAAGAGAGGTCAGTAGCAATGCGGAAAGAACATTTAGCTGCTCCAGCAATAAACCGTGGTTTAGGGGGATTCCTATGAAATTTTACAGTCCAATATAGGAAAGAGAGCTTTTTATCATTGTCATTAATTCTAATATTAAATTATTTTTAAATATTTCTTGAGTTTTTTCAATTAAATTATTATCCTTTAAAATTAACCTTTTCGTAAACATTAGTAGTGCATAACTCCCTTGTTAAGACATCACAATACAGCTTCTGACAAATTATGGAAAAATTATTATTAGCTTTTTCCACCGGCACGATTTCAAATTCATTCTGTAGATTAGCAATTGCTTGTTTTATCCTAGCATTATAAAATAATGATTTGGTGTTACTATTTTTTTTATTAGTATATACTTTATTTCGTATTCTACTAATAATTAAATTCTTCCAATTTTCAACATTCTCTTTATTTTTATTCTCTCTCTTGAACCACTTATCAATAAATAAATCAAAATCATTTTCCAAGCTATCAAGAATACTCGATGGTTTCAAATGATGAGAAAGAAGGAAATTAGCCCCTTTATTCATTATAATTTGAAGATCATCTTGCTTTATTATTGATAAGTCCCCTGTTATAACATGTTGGTAAGTGGGATTTAAAATGAACCTAGTTGCTTACAATTACTAACAGGTTTCCAATTTATATCACTGTCCAATCTTTTAAGTATTAAATTATACTTGAAAATCATTGGCTCAATAGTTTTGAAAATTTATATGGTAAAACTGGACTGTCATCAAAGTTCAAATTACTAGAAAAGGCCTAGAAAAAACCCAAGAGATTTTCTCCAGTCTGATGAGGGCAAAAATCCGCTTGACAAGTGTATTTGACAAGTACAAAAAATGTCATTGCTGCAGAATCCAGCAAGGACAAAAATAGAAGAAGAGAAATCCCTCGCCATATATATCCCTTTTCCAACTCGATAGACTAAAAATTTGGTTCTTTAAGCCCATTTTGTTTTGTTGCTCCAAGTTTGGTCGTAGTGCATTACCGGTAGAAAATGATGATTCACGACACAACGTCTCGGACTGGCGTGCAACTACTAAAACTTGCGATATAAATTACCAGGATCTTAAACCTGGGGATTTAACTTTAAACGAAGCCGCTACATCTCCTACTGTCGCTGGGTGGTGTATATTGGGCCAATGAGTGGTCATGCAGCCGATAGACCGGGAGTTCTTCACACCAACAACAATGCTGCCAATAACGGGGATATGATAACTTTAAACAATGTTGTTGTGCATATGAATGGCCCAGATGACCCTGAAAAGTTACGATCCATTTTTTTTAAACCTGGATTTACCATTTCCTTTGGCGTTTGGAAATTGAAGTAAGCTTCAAATGGAGGATAAATAATCAGCTAATTACCGGATGTTGCGAGACCTAGAGTAAGAGTGCTCCTTGCTACCATTCTTGCTTCATTTAATAAATAAATAATTTAAGAAATAAAGCTTTAAGAAATAAATATTTTAAGAAATAAGGCTTAAAAGATTAATTCAAAATCACCGTGTACGTGTTGAATAAAAAATGTATGGCATCGATATGTGTTTCGTTGGTTTTTGGACCATCCAATTACTTGTTCTTGCTCATGCCTTAATGCGCAAGACATTGGAAAAGCGACCACGACAAGTGGTAGCGAAGCTTACTAGGATAGCGAAGATTTACTAGGAAAGGAATATCCGGGGAGGAGTTTTACTCTTTAGTAGATGATAGTAAGGACAGACGACCAGCTGAAGCTATTGACTATGGAGTGGCCATGAGGCTCGAAAACACCAACTCTGTATTGGCTTATAAGGCCAATAATCCACGCTACTCAGCGACAAAAGAGTTCCCCATAAATCTTATCAGCTGGCGCTCACGCTGTGAGGTTACCTCGAGGTGTAAGCGACCTTTGAAGGGCCCTTGTTTCTTTATGGTGACGTTGCAGAATATTTCACAGCACCGATACTGAACGAAGCTTACAGACTGTCTTATTGAACTGAGAGAACAGACGAATTCTGCGTTCACATCTTAAAGCGGTTCATCAGGCCTACGGACAACGCTTACGAGAATCTGGAAAAAAAAACTTGCTGAGTCTGCAGCCGTACCTAGTGCAGTTATTAGGAAAGGTATAAGGAAAGGAGGATGGAGCGACTTTTAAGTCGTTAAAAATTCAGAAATTAAAACTGTTCGCGCCTCTCAGAAATTAAAACTGCCGTATTATTAGAAAAATCAGTTATCGGTTGACATGACTTGATAGAAGTTATCAAGTGTTAAAGTGACAACGCGGTATTGGCTAAAAATATGGTTTTAACCTTGAATGAGTGTGAATTAGCTCTTGAATCGAATACAGTGGAATTTCGAGAATTGTTTTATTTGAGAAGTAACATATGTGATTTACGATTGTACGCGCAATGTTGTTTGGACAGAAAAATCCAGAAGATGCTCGGAAACCAGAAGTCAAAGAAAGAATATAAATCCAACAATAAAACTGTTCAGTTCCCAGTAAGTGTTTAATCAATCTTATACATATGTGCACCTACACGCTAGAAAATTAATACTTGGGAGGAGGAGTAGAAAAATTAACCTTTGCCTTTTTCTCCAAGGCACATTTTTTTATAAATCATCTTGTGACAAATATTAAAGACCCAACCCCTTTGAGGTATAAAAGCTGTGGACATAATTATGTAGCAGTCACAAAACTAAATTTGTTTATTGACAAATCCAAGCTTTTAAAGAGAGACATTCTTGATTTTTAAAGAACATTCTGAATAATGAACATAGTTTTTTAGAGACATTCTGAATTTTTAACTTTAGTAGCAATAGAAACAGAATGGAGAAGGTAGATAAAACAGTTATGAAAAAACAAAAACAGAAATAAGACAAAGGAAATGTAGGACGTAGATTTCAAAACATGAATATTAACTAATAAATTTTCCTCCATCCTCCTTATATAACTAAATCCTCAATCTAACAAGTATCAAATTCCAGATCCCCGTGAAGCTGTGGCAGAACAGGAAATTAATGCTAGAAAAGGTGCCCTTAAGCACCTTTATGATTTCCTACCGTTGCACGTCATATATGAGCTATGTATATAGTGAATGTAATCTAATCGCTTAATCTTGAAGTATTGTTTTTCGCCTTTTTCATTTTCCTTTTTATTATTTTTTTTTATCTTTATACTCCGCCATGTTGTTGTTCTGATGGTGGGCTAAAATAAAGTATCTATCTATTTACGGTTACCTCACTGCCAGAATTTTCAAAGTACAATGTCTTTCATACAAATTGTGAACACTTCGCAAAATGGTGCTTTCATGGGGAGAAGCAAAGTCTTCAAACATCCCCTCGCAATAGTTTGGAGAAGGAAATTGAAGTAAGCCTAAAAAGGAGGATCAATAATCAACAAACTACTGTATATGATGCAAGACCAAGAGAAGAAGTGGTCCTTATTGCCATTTTTGCTACATGTAGCAATACCCCACTGCCAGAATTTCGAAACTACAATATTTTACATACAAATTGTGAACATTCTGTAAAATGGTGTTTCCATGGAGAGAAGCAAAGCCTCCAAGTATTACCTCGCCGTTTGCTATTAACTTTGTTGACAGGTGTCAGAAGTAAAATTTGGTTGTTTAAGACTCAGTAGCAGTCACTTCTACCGATCAGTGAATTCAAGGGCATTCCAATTTCAGTGAGTTTAAGTGTATTTTACTGAATTATTTGTTTTTACATTGGTTGTTAACCTTTTGCTTTTATTTGTTGCTTGTTTCCATTTGAAGAACTTAAAAGAAACTAAAGTGAAAGTTACGCTTGCATCTATTTAGAATCTACTTAACAAGGAATAAAACCTAGCGTATAACAATAGTCCTAGCTTACCTGGAAGTGCCTAAAGTAGCAGAAACGGGACAGACCGACAGACAGAAAGACCGACAGAGTCTGCGATCAATTATAAAACGTTTGCTATCTCTTTTATAACTCAAGGAAGAACTGTCACTCAATATGACAATCTCAAGCACACAATTAGTGAAATGGATCAAAAAATTAGTGCTTTACGTACGGAACTAAAATCCTTTTGTAGTGGGATACAAAAGATAGAATCCGATGTTGGTGATTTGAACAGAATGTTAGTGACTTATGAGATGAGTGCTGCTTTGAGCTTTCTTCCAGGAGATCAGCAAGCTAGATCCGTCGAGACCACAGGCTTTCTTCATACACAAGAGGAAGCCGCTGAGCTTAGCGCAGCCCCAGCCATGGCAACTGTGTCTACAGCTTCCAGTCAAGCAGGGAGTTCTGCTATCCTAACTGTTGCTAGAACAATGGGCGTAACTGATGTGGTAAAGTATACCAGTGTTAAATCTTCAATAGGTAAAGAGGCACCATTGACCAACAGTGATATAATCAAAGTTCTCGGCAGACCTCTTGTGGAAGGTAAGGTGACCATCCTTTTTAATATCAGAGTTCCTGATTTTAAAATACTCTGTTATTTTTCTTATATATTTTAACTTTAGTATAAATAAAATTTTATCTGAGTAATACAATTAAAAGAAAGCAGAAAACCTGAACTGTTGTTTATATTAAAACGAAATTTACAATTACAATAAATTCTTAAGTTGTAATAGCTTACATTTAAAATTTTAAACGAGTACAAATTCTTCAAAACAAAGTTATACGACTTACTGGTGGATGCATAGAAAAAACTTAATGACACTGAGGGGTGATATAATAAACTTTAAGTGCGTAATGTTTGGCACCTTCAAGACTACCAAGCAGGAATGTTGCCGTACCAGAGTTGGAATTGTATCAGTCCTAACTTATTTCATGGTTTTTACAGAGTAAATAAATCACTTCATAGTTATACTACCCGCAATGCTGATAATATAGTCACTGGATACAGAAGTGGAACTAGAACAGGTTTTTATGTCAGATACTTAGGTCCTAAGGTTTGGAATCCTCTTCAAGAGAGCGTTCGGGTGGTGGAGCACCTTGGTTTATTTAAGAGAAAAATGAAAAACTTTCTTTTGGGTCTTGGTTAATAAATGTTTTGTCTCTTTTTTTTTCTATTTTTACATATTCTTTGTTTTATTTTAATGATTAGAGATTTGTCATAATTTGATTGTTTTATTTCTTTTCTTTTCCTTTTTTTTTCGTTTGTTAAGCCTTTGTTATATATGTAGTTGACCAGTATAAAGTGCTTAATTTGTAAAATCCACAAGTTCGACTCTAGCCATTTTGGTTGATAGTGTTTAAATTTGCTATCTCAACTTTTAGTTGCAAAAATGACCGCTGAAAGGTATTGTACTCGCCAAATATTCCACTTACCCAATTTATGGATTTATCAACTTCCTATCAATTGAATGTATTTTGGCAGTTCCATTTTGCCTGTTCAATCGGTCATACAAACCTCATGAGTTTTTTGCAGTTAGCTTGTAAGATTATTTCTATGAATGGTAAGTTGTTATGAAAGTAATTATATTTTTAAATACTAAGTATCTTTAAATAGTTTCAATACATATATATTAAATACAGTATTGAAAATGTATGCAAATTTTTGTTTTTTCTCATTAAGTAAATTAATATAAATATCTCCCTGCATAGAAATCTTCCCCAATTTTTTCACAGAAATTTGACAAGTGTGACAACATCATTGCAATACTAAGGTATATAAAAATGACGTGACTACCAAATAGTTTTCTCCAAAATTAAGGACCTTAACGAATTTTCCCAAACTTTGATTGAAAGTTTGAAAGGAGCATAGAAAGCTCCATGTTTAGGTACCTGTTGATGACGGTTTATTTCTTTTCTAAGAGTTTGATTCCTGTTCGAAAAGGGATTAGGCAAGGTGCTATTACATTTTCTACACATAATAATAATAATATCCTTGAGGTGCATTCGCATGCGGTCACAGGTTGCATTTATCGGGGACTTCATGTTTTAGTATTGAATTATGCTCTTGTTGTATTAAACTTTAGCTGCTCTTTACCTCCGATTGAGGAAAATTCAACATCTTAAGTGCTAATTAAGCCGTGGCCCTGTTTGGGTATTTTCATGGAGACAGTTCTTTTGTTTCATGGGTATGTTCCGGATATAACAGGGGCACGAAATAGCAGGTCATTATCTACTACGTTTTCAAAAATGCCCCTTATAGGTGAATTCATTGAAACTTGAATTTAACAAACATTAAAGTTAAAACAATTAAAGTTTGTAGATTTTAATTGTTGGTTTGTTATTATTCATTTATAAAAAATGTTTCCTTCGATATCAAAGATTAGTGAAGAGTATTTTCTTTATTTTTTCTTTTTTCAGCTTTGTTTGTACATTCCATGTCCTAAGTTTTGTGTTCATTATTATTCTTATATTTATCTGTTATGGAGAAAAATTAAACGGGGCTTCAAGCATAGCAGCCAAAGGTACTAGTGCTCATATATATGGACGATTCATCATCTTGCTCCTCAATTGGAACATCGCTTTGGTTTATATCTGCCTAAAAATGGTAACTAGATTAATGAATTTTTTGTAAGGTTACTCAAGAATTTTTTACTTTTAAGACGAGTAGAACTAAAGATCAAAAATAATTTGAGTTAATAAAGTTGAAGGTTTTCCGACTAGTGGATTGATATGATCTTGCTAAAAATCTCTTGGGAGAAAAAGATTGTGTCACATAATTGTCAGGGACCTGAAAGTTTGGATTCATTTGTTTATTCTTTGTTTGGTAAAAAATATTTGGTAAAGCTACAGATCTCTGTCAAGATTTTTGCGGAGCAAATCGGGCACGCAATTTAGGGTGAATATAAACCCAAAGAGGGGGTACCGTTGAGTTGGGATATTTTAGGAAGTTTTCCTCCTATTTTCCCAAAATACAATTTCTTGTTGTATTGCTGTAAAAAAAATCGATTTTTATTCATATTCTCCTGATGGGCTCATTCCAGACTGCAATATATCCTGAGTGATATCTTAAATAGAGCAACCAACAATTCAGTACATTAATGCATAACTTGCAGCCTATGAAGGTCATGATTACAGCCCAACTATCATAATTTAATCATAGGTAGCGCATTAGCGCTGCCTAAGTAAAGAACTGTATGGGCACAATGTATTTTTTTCGGTGTAATTTAAACCAGGGCACTGTATCGAAATAGTTGTCTTAAAAACTTCGAAAAGGGCTCATTTGATTGGGAATTAAAAGGAAGAATACCCTTTTTAATAGTCGAATGTGATTTGAGAACAACTAACCCCCTTTCTACGCCCACCATTTCCCAAAACACACCCAATCAAAATTTTTAAATAGCCATTTTGTTCAACGTAGTTGAAAAGTTTGGCTCATTCGAGAGGGGATCATTCCATTGGAAATTCAATGGACTAATGTCATTTTTAATTAATCCAATTACTTGTCTTGCTTGTCATTACTTGACCATCCAATTACTTGTCTTGCTCATGCCTTAATGCGCAACACATTGGAAAAGCGACCACAACAAGTGGTAGCGAAGCTGGTTACACTCCACCAGAAACAACCAGTGATGACCTTCCAATCAGTGACAACGACCTGGCTAAAGCACCAACGACTATGAGAGAGATAGCTTCTTACCTAGGAAGATGTACTAGGAAAGGAATATCCGAGGAGGAGTTTAACTCTGTAGTAGATGATAGTAAGGACAGACGACCAACCGAAGCTATTGACTATGGAGTGGCCATGAGGTTCGAAAAGACCAACTCTGTATTGTTTGTCTTTTCCTCTTAATTTGATCTTTAGCTTGTTTGGCCACCCACGGATGTGAAGCAAGGGGTGCTTTCCCTAACTTAGACCCCCTAGATCTGGTTCTGTTGCCTCCCCTTCCTGATTTACAAGTAGATTCCCTCGCTTGAAAACGCTCTCATGGATTTTTTCTGGGATAAAGAGAGATTTGAGCCTCCGTGTAATTGACTATTGCTAGTGTTACCCTATTTGTCGAGTTTTTTCTCATTGTAATATACATTGTTTGAAAATTCAAACTTTGCATTTGTAATTTGGTTGTATTTTAATTGCAGAAAGTAATACGACGAGGTTTTTTAAACAAAACAAAAATTGCGAAAAATGCTAGGAAAACGTGGAAGAATTGGAGATCATCATATGCAATGCTGACGGACCGAATGCTGCTATTTTATAAAGATGACATGTCAGCAACTCAGTTCGTAAGAAAAGTGTTATAAAGTTATAAAGCCAATAGTTACCTTGAGGTCTAAGCGACCATTGAAGGGCCCTTGTTTCTTTATGGTGACGTTGCAGAAGATTTCACAGCACCGATATTGAACGAAGCTTACATACTGTCTTATGGAACTGAGAGAACAGACGAATTCTGCGTTCACATCTTAAAGCGGTTCGTCAGACCTACGGACAACGCTTACGACGCTCTGGAAAAAAAAGCTTGCTGAGTCTTCAGCCGTACCTAGTGCAGTTATTAGGAAAGGCATAAGGAAAGGAGGATGGAGCGACTTTTAAGTCGTTAAAAATTCAGACATTAAAACTGTTCGCGCCTCCCAGAAATTAAAACTGCCGGATTATTAGAAAAATCAGTTATCGGTTGATATGACTTGATAGAAGTTATCAAGTCTTAAAGTGACAACGCGTTATTGGCTAAAAATATGGTTTTAACCTTGAATGAGTGTGAATTAGCTCTTGAATCGGATACAATGGAATTTCGAGAATTGTTTTATTTGAGAAGTAAAATATGTGATTTACGATTGTACGCGCAATGTTGTTTAGACAGAAAAATCCAGAAGATGCTCGGAAACCAGAAGTCAAAGAAAGAATATAAATCCAACAATAAAACTGTTCACTTCCCAGTAAGTGTTTAATCAATCCTATACATATGTGCACCTACACGCTAGAAGATTAATACTTGGGAGTAGGAGTAGAAAGATGAACCTTTGCCTTTTTCTCCAAGGCGCATTTTTTATAAATCATCTTGTGACATATATTAAAGACCCTCCCCCTTTGAGGTATAAAAGCTGTGGACATAATTATGTAGGAGTCACAAAACTAAATTTGTTTATTGAAAAGTCAAAGCTTTTGGAGAGAGACATTCTTGTTTTTTAAAGAACATTCTGAATAATGAACATTGTTTTTTAGAGACATTCTGAATTTTTAACTGTAGTAGCAATAGCAACAGAATGGAGAAGGTAGATAAACCAGTTATAAAAAAACAAAAACAGAAATAAGACAAATGAAATGTGGGACGTAGATTATAAACATAAATATTAACTAATAAATTTTCCTCCATCCTCCTTTCCTCCTTGTATAACTATATCCTCCATTTAACAAGTATCAAATTCCAGATCCCCGTAGAGCTGTGGCAGAACAGGAAACTAAAGCTAGAAAAGGTGCCCCTAAGCACCTTTATGATTTCCTGTCGTTGCACGTCATATATGAGCTATGAATGTATATAGTGAATGTAATCTAATCGTTTAATCTTGAAGTATTGTTTTTCGCCTTTTTCTTTTTTTTTATCTTTATACTCCGCCATGTTGTTGTTCTGATGGTGGGCTAAAATAAACTATCTATCTATCTATCTATTTAAGGTTACCTCACTGCCAGAATTTTCAAAATACAATGTCTTTCATACAAATTGTGAACACTTCGCAAAATGATGCTTTCATGAGGAGAAGCAAAGTCTTCAAACATCCCCTCGCAATAGTTTGGAGAAGGAAATTGAAGTAAGCCTAAAAAGGAGGATCAATAATCAACAAACTACTGGATATGATGCAAGACCAAGAGAAGAAGTGGTCCTTATTGCCATTTTTGCTCCATGTAGCAATACCCCACTGCCAGAATTTCGAAACTACAATATTTTACATAAAAATTGTGAACATTCTTTAAATGTTGTTTCCATGGAGAGAAGCAAAGCCTCCAAGTATTACCTCACCGTTTGCTATTAACTTTGTTGAAAGGTGTTAGAAGTAAAATTCGGTTGTTTAAGACTCGGTAGCAGTCACTTCTACCGATCAGTGAATTCAAGTGCATTCCTTTTTCATTGAGTTTAAGTGTATTTTAGTGAATTATTTGTTTTACATTGGTTGTTAACCTTTTGCTTTTATTTGTTGCTTGTTTCCATTTGAACAACTTAAAAGAAACTAAAGTGAAAGTGACACTTGCATCAATTTAGAATCTACTAAACACGAAATAAAACCCAGCGTACAACAATCGTCCTAGCTTACCTGGAAGTGCCTAAAGTAGCAGAAACGGGACAGACCGACAGATTTTGCGATCTATTATACAACGTTTGCTATCTCTTTTATAACTCAAAGAAGAACTGTCACTCAATATGACAATCTCAAGCATACAATTAGTGAAATTTTTCAAAAAATTAGTGCTTTACGTACAGAGCTAAAATCCTTTTGTAGTGGGATACAAAAGATAAAATCCAATGTTGGTGATTTGAGCAGAATGTTAGCGGCTTATGAGATGAGTGCTGCTTTGAGTTCCTATCCAGGAGATCAGCAAGCTAGATCCGTCAAGACCACAGGCTTTCTTCATTCACAAGAGGAAGCCGCTGAGCTTAGCGCAGCCCCAGCCATGGCAACTGTGTCTACACATTCCAGTCAAGCAGGGAATTTGAAGTGTTATTTATTTGTTATGTTTCCATTTACGAAAAATTAAGCAAAGAGAAAACGGGTTTTAATTTAAAAAAGTAATGAACAAAAGATAAAATACAAAACTACAATTTAAGTAAAAAATAAAAATACTCCCAATATTGCTTCTAGGTTTTATTGTTTTTCAGTTTGTTTTTCATATTGTTGCACAGTTTGTTTTTTAACTTATCTTTTTTATTTTTAGATAACTGTTCGTTACCAATACTATCTAATGTACATAATGAGTTCCCTATATTAATTTTTGTAATTTTTCTTGCAGATTCTGCGTTCACTTCGCCATGGGAGACCTTTCAGGATGGATTTCTGACAAAGTTAAAACGGAAATCTTGCTAATTTTTTAATTTCACATCAAATTTATACATTTTTTCTTATTCTTGTTAATGAAAAGAAAAATTGAAGAAAATACATATTCATGGATCTGTGTTTTGTATGTTAAAATATGGCTTTATTAGGGCTTCCTACCAAATAATTTACAAGTACCTAGTTTTTACGTAAACTATCACATTAACCATAGGGATTTTTGTTTTTTTTGGGCTTTATCTCGTTAATCAAAGTTAAAGTCATCAATCAAGGCTAAAGTATACAATTACAGAACCACAGTGTAAGCAAAAAGAAAATAAAAAGAAGAGTAATGAGTAAACCTTAGTGTAAGATACTAGATACTTTGGTCAGATTACACAATGATTTAAACAAAATAGTTTTATACAAAAATTAGCTTAGTCAAAAGTCTCAATGATTATTACAGAAAATAAATATACTGTTTTAGCAATAATCCTACCTTTTGAATTGAAGCCTGGAAATTTCTTGACTTGAAGAACTAGAAAGGGCTTTAAGAGGGAGTACTTTTGGTCCAACACTTAGCCAGAGGATTTCATCATACTCGGATAAGTTAGGGAATTGAATAACCTTTGGGTAAAGGTGACTCTTAGTTTTTAAGTTTTAGTTTTAAGATTTCAGGTGCGGCAAGGAGGAATAGAGTTGTGTTTTAAGCTTTAACAGCACTTTCATTTTGTTCTGGACCCGAAAGCTGTTTTATTGTGTTTTTCTTAGTTTCAGATTCCCAAGGAGATGCTCAAGATGATATTTGGTTTAGATATCAAGTGCGGATTCTAGAAGCAATGTCTCCCAAAAACTGCAAGTGCTTTAATTTTAATGTTTGCCCAGGTTCATCCAATCTCCAGGCTGGTGCCATTAGTTTCTTAGTTTTGGCAAAATTAATTATATTTTTTACCTGGTTTTTTCATTTTTTGTTTTACGTGATCGTTTTTGAAGTGTTGTTTATTTGTTGTGTTTCCATTTACGAAAAATGAAGCAAAGAGAAAACGGGTTTGGATTTTAAAAAGTAATGAACAAAAGATAAAATACAAAACTACAATTTAAGTAAAACATAAAAATACTCCCAGTATTTCGGCTAGGTTTTATTGTTTTTCATATTGTTGCACAGTTGGTTTTTTAGCTTATCTTTTTAATTTTAGATAACTGATCGTTACCAATACTATCTAATGTACATAATGAGTACCCTATATTAATTTTTGTAAATTTTCTTGCAGATTCTGCGTTCACTTCACCATGGGAGACCTTTCAGGATGGATTTCTGACAAAGTTAAAACGGAAATCTTGCTAATTTTTTAATTTCACATCAAATTTATACATTTTTTCTTATTCTTGTTAATGAAAAGAAAAATTCGAGATGATACATATTCATGGATCTGTGTTTTGTATGTTAAAATATGGCTTTATTAGGGCTTCCTACCAAATAATTTACAACTACCTTGTTTTTACGTAACTATCACATTAACCATAGAGATTTTTGTTTTTTTTGGGCTTTATCTCGTTAATCAAAGTTAAGGTCATCAATCAAGGATAAAGTAAACAATTACAGAACCACACAGTAAGCAAAACGAAAAAAAAGGGTAATGAATAAACCTTAGTGTAAGATACTAGATACTTTGTTCAGATTACACAATGATTTAAACAAAATAGTTTTATACAAAAATTAGCTTAGTCAAAAGTCTCAATGATTATTACATAAAATATTTATACTGTTTTAGCAAGAATCCTAACTTTTGAATTGAAGCCTGGAAATTTATTGACTTGAAGAACTAGAAAGGGCTTTAAGAGGGAGTACTTTTGGTCTAACACTTAGCCAGATGATTTCATCATACTCGGATAAGTTAGGGACTTGAATAACCTTTGGGTAAAGGTGACTCTTAGTTTTTTTAGTGTTAAGATTTCAGGTGTGGCAAGGAGAAATAGAGTTCTGTTTTAAGCTTTTACAGCACTTTCATTTTGTTCTGGACCCGAAAGCTGTTTTATTATATTTTTATTAGTTTCAGATTCCCAAGAAGATACTAAAGATGCGACTTGGTTTAGATATCTAGTGCGGATTCTAGAAGCAATGTCTCCCAAAAACTGCAAGTGCTTTAATTTTGATGTTTGTCCAGGTTCATAAGACCTGCAAGCTGGTGCCATTTGTTTCTTAGTTTTGGCAATATTAATTATATTTTTTACCTGGTTTATTCATTTTGTCTTTTACGTGATCGTTTTTGAAGTGTTGTTTATTTGTTATGTTTCCATTTACGAAAAATTAAGCAAAGAGAAAACGGGTTTTAATTTAAAAAAGTAATGAACAAAAGATAAAATAAAAAACTACAATTTAAGCAAAAAATATTCCCAATATTTTGGCTAGGTTTTATTGTTTTTCAGTTTGTTTTTTATATTGTTGCACAGTTTGTTTTTTAACTTATCTTTTTATTTGTAGATAACTGTTCGTTACCAATACTATCTAATGTACATAATGAGTTCCCTATATTAATTTTTGTATTTTTTCTTCCAGATTCTGTGTTCACTTCGCCATGAAAGACCTTTCAGGATGGATTTCTGACAAAGTTAAAACGGAAATCTTAAAAATTCCGTTAAAACGAAAAAACATCAAATTTATACATTTTTTTCTTATTCTTGTTAATGACAAAAAAATTGAAGATAATATATATTCAAGGATCTGTGTCTTGTATGTTAAAATATGGCTTTATTAGGGCTTCCTACCAAAATAATTTATAAGTACCTTGTTTTTGCGTAAACTATCACATTAACCATAGAGAATTTTAGTTTTTTTTGGCATTATCTCGTTAATCAAAGTTAAGGTCATCAATCAAGGTTAAAGTAAACAATTACAGAACCACAGTGTAAGCAAAAATAAAATAAAAAGAAGAGTAATATATAAACCTTAGTTTAAGATACTAGATACTTTGGTCAGATTACACAATGATTTAAACAAAATAGTTTTATACAAAAATTAGCTTAGTCAAAAGTCTCAATGATTATTACAGAAAATATTTATACTATTTTAGCAATAATCCTACCTTTTGAATTGAAGCCTGGAAATTTCTTGACTTGAAGAACTAGAAAGGGCTTTAGGAGGGAGTATTTTTGGTCTAACACTTAGCCAGAGGATTTCATCATACTCGGATAAGTTAGGGACTTGAATAACCTTTGGGTAAAGGTGACTCTGAATTTTTAAGTTTTAGTTTTAAGATTTCAGGTGTGGCAAGGAGGAATAGTTATGTTTTAAATTTTTACAGCACTTTCACTTTGTTTCGGACCCGAAAGCTGTTTTATTGTGTTTTTCTTTGTTTCAGTTATCCAAGGAAATACTCAAGACGCGACCTGGTTCAGATATTTAGTGCGAATTGTACGAGCAATGTCTCCTAAAGATTGCAAGTGCATTAATCTCGAAGTTTGCACAGGATTATCCAACTGGCATACTGGTGCCACCTGTTTTCTCGTACTAGCTGTATTAGTTATTTTTTTCACATGGTTTATTCAATTTTGCCTTTTACAAAATAGTTGTTGAAGTGTTATTTATTTGTTATGTTTCCATTTACGAATAGAAAACGGGTTTTAATTTTAAAAGGTACTGAATAAAAGATAGAATCAACTCCAAAATATCAAAAATCTTCAAAGAAATAAGTACTAAATCTACGAGTACCATTTCCTCAGAAACAGAAAGTGAATCAGACGCAGATAAACTCAAGGACGCAGAAAGAGCCAGGTCAAATAGTGCTGTTGCTCAAGCCAAAAAGCTACAACTGAAAGGTCAAAAGTTCCTAAGGAAACAATATAAAAAATTCAATTTAATATCATTAGCAAAACTAAAGAAAGAGGATGCCGAACCTAAAGACGAAAAGGTAACAACCAAGTCAGGCAGAATAGTCAAAATACCAGAAAAATTAGAATATTAACAACTATCAGATAGGGGTAAAATAAACAAATCATTTACCATAAAATCAAGAATAACCCCAAAAAGAATTCCAAAGGAAACACTTAGTAATATAGGATCCCTAAAAAATGTACTTTTCAGGAAGTTTGCTAAGACTCAGATTGAAAAATTTGCCTACTTTGTCAAAAAGTGCTCAATATTTTAAGTTCCAGATCATCTCTTTCTAACAAGAATATACTCATAAATGTGCAACAGTTTTTTATAAAATATTCTACCGCAAAAATAATTCCTTAACGTTAAAGCTTATTAATACCTCTGAAACTAACGCTGGCCCAACAGAAAATTCAATCTTATATTTAAGGTAACCTTTTAGCTTTGTACCATCATTTAACAAATACCAAATTAAAGTGCATTACTATCCCTAAAAATACATCAAAGAAGTAAAGTTCCGACAGAAGCCCCTGCAAGCCTTTGCCGAGGAACAAAACGTGTTTCGGTTTGTCATCCATAACTTCCTAATTGCGATTTTCTTATTGCAAACTAGTCTGATAAAAATATGCCTAACATAAGATTCTATTTTGGTTCGTACGCCGTGTCTGTGCGGATTCCCGTCGTTGCTTCAGCTGATGTTACCCCATCTTATTTCTCTCACTGTATAAAATACACAAATGGGAATAAAAAGAAATTAGATAGAAATTCTTGTACGTTGTATTTCTCTGCTTGTATTTCAATATTTTCAATTTACAAAACTTTTTGTTTTTATCATTTCAAATTTCTCTAAGTTGCTAAATTCTTCTCAATTTAATTGATTACCCAATTTACTACCAACATATGTCCAAAGCAATTATAGACACGGAATTTACTTCAATAATTCATGCTAAAGAAAATGTTGTTTACTCAAGTGCATTTTTGATTCAAGACGAAAATGGTAAGGAACTTTATGCTGAAACGTGTTACCTCAACTATGATCTTACAAAATTTGAACCTCATGCCTATAGATTTGGCCTAAAATTAGCGAATACCCCGAAATATCGACCCACTAGAGGCGAAGTAAAATAAAGTACTCAAATAAAAACAAAAAAGGAAGTTTTCAATTATTGATAAGAAAATTACAACAAAGATTTAATATTCACTACTGGTTATGCAAGGGCCCCACTCAAACTGACCTACTTTTAATCGATAAATGTAAACCCCTCAAAATATGTTACAAAATCAAGGAAAATAAAAAATAGTACCAAATACAAAGGAGTACACCACCCCTTAGATGAAATCCAACATTATACAAAATTTATGTACTATCCGACATCCCAAGAATACGCCTTAAGGGGAAATAACATTTTCTTAAAGCAAAAAACTCAATGGAAACAAAAAAGACGCGTACAAAAATAAACTAACATAAAAAAAAATTCAAATGAAAAAAAATATATAATTTCTAGACGAATCATCAGAAGGACTTCAGGCTGAAAAGGTAATTACCCATCAGCTAATTAACCTGCTTACATGCGTAACTAGTACTAACCAGGAAAAATACCACGAAAAGAACTTCAAGTAATACTGATGCTTTAAGATCGAACCAAAACCAAGTGCCTACGAGACGAGACTTTTGGATCCCAAATAAAACCAAAAGTTTGCCAAACCTCTCAGAAATAGACCATGAACTAAACGAAATAATCCTTGAATCTGCTATAATAAATGCAGTATAGAACTTACAGTATGATACCTTAAGCTCTTTACTACGAGTTCCCATCATCCTTAGCGACGACTTTATTATACAAGGAATGATTATTTTGTTATATGGCTCCTTTTCACAAGATGTAATGAGTAAAGATTACAATTATAAGCATTAACATGCTTTATACACCTTTGCAAGGCTACATCTTGCGACACCCCCCAAAAAATATCCCTTAATAGCATCCCTAATTCGCGAAAACTTTTGGCACATACAAGAAGAACCCGGCTTCAAATAATTTGGCCTTTAAAGTTTCTAGGATTACTGATAGACTTAGATTACAGAGTAGTAGAAAATGAAAACGTACTGCTTGGAATATATGAAAAATATTTCTGGTACTATACAGAATTTGATCCATCAATAATAAACAATTCAAACAATTGCATTTATGAAGAACAATATCAAGAATTAAAAAATGTAACAATTAAATTCTACATGAATGATGAAAATTTTTGATAAGAAATTCTATTAAGTAAGGACATTATCATGTATGAAAAATTGACGGACTGCGCCAGCCCGCTATGTTTTCGTAAGCAATTGACTTACAAGATAATTCATACTGCCCCAAATAAACTAAGTCTAAAAGATAAATGCAGGAAACAAATACATCAAATCGTGAGAAAAACGGACATTCATCACTCCATACATAGACTCCCCACGAGTCTAAAGAAATATTTGATGTACATCGAAGATGGACCAGAAATAGGTAACCAAGATTTCCAATTAACATTGACAACCACCTACCTATTAAAATCGGAACATAATCTACTGACCTAAAATGGACCAATATTAAGAATCACGGAAAATTATGAGATTAACGATCTAGCCTACACTGAATTTAGATTATATCAAAACATGTTTAGTTCCACCTAATATCATTATTTAATCCATCTTAATTCTTTTTTTTAAATTGGACTTGTCAAAAAAAACCTGGAATCTTCTGATTCCAGAACCTAGAAACACTTATACATAATTTTTTCTTTTTTTAAATCGAGCAAATAAATTAGTCAAAGAAAAGGGAAAAGCGTTGATATTTCGAATAAAAAATTATATAAATAAAAAACTCAAATTCAAATTTTTCTCTTTTGGCCAATTATTTCTGCCCTTTTTGTGTAATTTCTCTAATTTATAGACAAAAAAAACTGACTAAATTACAAGAAAATTTGGCTGGCCGCGAGACAGGAAATTCAATATCCTAAAATAAACAACATCACACCCCGCCCCTAAAAGAACCCTGTTTCAACCAGGTAATCGCTCATTAACTAGTTAACTTGCTTTTATAAATAACAGATACTAATAAGAAGAATGCCATTAAAAAGAGCCCTGAGTAATCCGAACAAAGAATCCAAATTTATATAATTTTTTGCTTTTTTTTAAATCGAGCAAATTAATTAGTCAATGAAGAAGGGAAAAGCGTTGATATTTTCGAATAAGAAAAATATATAAATAATAAACTCAAATTCAATTTTTTCTCTTTTGGCCAATTATTTCTGCCCTTTTTGTGTAATTTCTCTAATTTATTGACAAAGAAGAACTGACTAAATTAAAAGAAAATATTGGCTGGCCGCCAGACAGGAGAGTCAGTATCCTAAAATAAACAACATCACACCCCGCCCCTAGAAGACCCCGGTGTCAACCAGGTAATCACTCATTAACTAGTTAACTTATTTTTATAAATAACAGATACTAATAAAAAGAATACCATTAAAAACAACCCTGAGTAATCCGAACCTCAACAGTTTAAAGAGTTTTAGCAGTTTCAACGTAATATACAGGCCAGCAAAAACTCCCAAGAAAACCCCCAAAAACCAAATTTCTTGGATTCCAGATAAGACCTAAAGTTTGCCAAACATGTCAGATATTGACCACAATTACAATGAGAAAATTCTGGAGACGGCCGTAAAGGGTGCGACAAGGAACTTATGTTATGAGACCCTGTCATTCCTACATCAAATCCCCATTGTCCTTAGCAATAACTTAATAACGAGAATATTATTCATATTGCTATATTGTTCCTTTTCACCTATATAATGAGAGAAGACATCCAATATAAACAACAATTTGGGTCTCTGACTTTTACCGTTCTACTTAACAATAACCCCCCCCCCCCAAGAAAATACCCTCTAATAGCAACCCTGATTCGCGAAAACTTCTGGAGAATATTTAACGAAAAAGGCTTCACGATCATTTGACCCTTAAGATTTTTATCAATATTCATAGAAAAAAATCTTAATATTGTACTAGAAAAACCAAATATAGTATACGGTATTTATGAGAATTATAAAAACTATCATTTAGTAGATAATACGATGAAATATGGTCAAGAACTCTACCTAAATGAAGAGGACTATGACGAACTAAAGAAAGTAATTTTTAATTGTAGTAAATACGACGAGAATTTTGCGTCTAAGATAGTACCGGAAATAGATATTGCCATATATGAAAAAATAATAGACTGTAAAAATCCTTTAGATTTCCACAAAAGATTAATTTTCAAAATAATTCATAATGTCCCAAATCAGCCAACTCTTAAGGAACAATGCAGAAAACACATCCGTCCTCTCATGCAAAAGGTAAACATAAATCACACCTTAAATAATCTTAGACTTCCTAATATCTACAAAGATATTTAAAGTTCGTTGATGATAATTTCGAAAATAATAATCAAATATTCCCATTAATTTTTTTGTCCTCTCGCATACCTAAGTCAAGAGAATTCTCAACACCCCCAAATGAACCAATTCTTACTATCCCAAATAATTACAAAATAGACTGTAATACAAATTTTTAGGCCACAGAATACTTGACATACTTGATTTAAAACAAATATTAACCACACCGCTAACCCTATAAAAAAAAATTAAAAAAAAAGGTTTAAGTCCTCCTAACTATCATTAAAATAATGCAATTCTTAATTATTTTTCTTAGAAATTGGGCTTGTCAAAAAATTCTGGAATAATGAAAGAACCTCCACCAAATTATTTCCTCGCCATTCAAATAAAGAACACTCAAATAAGGACAAAAGCTTCAGAATTACAAAAACATATAATTGAAAAAGATCTCAGTATGACAAAGGCGATAATGAACAAAGTTCCTTCCATCTTACATTAAGTCTTTCACCTAAAAGATAATGGCAAAGTTGAACTCACAAATAATGCTTTCGCAAAGGCCATGATAAGTTTTCAACAAAAATTTACCAATAATCAACTACATCTTGACTTTTAAGGCATTGAAAAATTTTATGAACAAATTCTATACGCGAAATTAAATAATGAGAATATAGTTAGGGCTCGCTTAGGCCCTGTTTTGGAAGAAATTACCCAATAAATCAATAAAAGCGGCATATGGATGGCAAATCAGGAAAGCTGGAAGCCACACTTAAGATTAGCAAACGTAAGAAAAGTCCTCAAGCTAAGGAAAGAGGCGAAAAGACTTCACCCCTCTTTAACATCCGATTTTAAAAATACGAGATTTGAAGGCAAATTAGTACAAGAGATACAATTTTGTTCAATAAACGGACCGAAAAGCAGAAAAAATTATTATGAAGTAATATCAGAGATCAGAATTGGACAAAAAAACCTAAATTGATCTAAAGTTGGTAAAAAAAAGAACATTTCCAGAAAAAGGAAAAAAATAAGACAGAAATTATATTTAGAAGGTAATAATTTTGAAAATAAATGCGCTTGCCAGCACTAACCCTACTAAATTAATCGCTTCTTAAAGATTAGACGACATACCGCTAACTGTCTTAATGAGAACGTCTCAATTGGACGAGAATACCGAACAAACAAAATTTATTAGCCTTCTGAAAAATTCAAAGCCACCAGGAAGCAGTCTTTATGTATATACCTCCAACCACTTTAATATGTCTATAATTGCTATAACCGCTGAAATCGTCAGAATTGTACTCGCCGTTATATATAAATGAAATATGCGTATACCCCGGCAGAAATACAATAATCTATGACAATAATAATTTATCTCAAACTAAAGTAGATAATCGTTATTCAAGACCTTTGTGTCTTGATATTCCCCTTATACAAGAATAAACTACTCTAAATTTAGCCTAGTGAACCCTTAGGATAAAAAGCCAACAAAAAAGGGTCGGGCTAGGTCTGTTCTAATAAATCACAGCCTGCTCATAAGGATTAGAAGATTAAATAAAAAAAATTTGTAACAAAATTTTTTTAGCCTACTGAACTATTCAATTGTCTTGGAGATTTGATTCAAATTCTAGCCAACATAAGGAAACACTTGGCTATAATATTTTAGAACGTTTAGTTTTTTATTCTGAATGCATATTCATATATATAAATAAATAATAATTCAATTCTTAAATTCCATCCTATCGGATCAAAAGACTTTGTCAAAAGTACCAGCCTAATTATCGCTAAGCTTTGATTGGCTTGGTAAAAAGGAAGGCGGAGCTCTGGCGGTATAACTATTGCGTATTATAAGAATTAATCATTAATTTTGAAAGCACCAAAAATATTTAACAAAATACATTTCTTACCTTGTCTAAACTCCACCTTGATTCACAGCAAAATCTTTGCTTTAAACACCCTCCAAAAACAAAGGCTATAATAAGTAAGCATCCTAGCCACCAAACAATTATATAACGCGCTTAACTCGTAAGAAAAATATGGTGCTTGCAGCCCGTTTAACAACCAAACAAGGAATGAAAAGAACTTACAAAAATACGCAAAAATTCAATAAGGTTGAACCCTAAAGATTAAAATCACAAATAACCATACTATTCCAAAGAAAAACGGAGACATTAGCTGTAGTAGAAGTCTTTTTCGTACGCTTCTTTAATCTATTCAAATAAACCTTCCAGTGATAAAAATCTTGCAAGTCAGAAAACAACTTTAATTGAAAAGTTAAAATAGAAAGTGTCGTGTAAGATTAGAAGACCAAAAAACTAAAATATTGTTCAGATTATACCTGAAGACAGACACTTCAAGAAAAAAGATTTATCGAAGACACCAGCCCTATAAGGCACGGTCTCAATAGGCTATGTAATTGAATTAAGAATGTATTTCTAACTTAAGAACAGATGCGTTCTTTCCTTATTCCATCAAATCGAAATCGCATATATATGTCAAAAAATCCGTATAGGAATAAAATCATTTAACTTTTATTTACCTAAAGGAATTAATACCATAATGTTTCTAGATCATCCTCGACCGAATCCCACACTAAACAGGTGACCTTTAGCTTATATCCTGCTTCAAATAAAAAAAAACTAACAAAATGCCTTTTTTGAGGCATTACTTAATAAGGTCACTAAGATAGCCAACCCCCTGATAGCAGACCTCATTGGCGAAAGTCTTGATTTTGTGTGTAACGTAGATACTCTTACAATTATCAGGCCTCAACATTTTCTATCAATATTAGCAGAAAAAACTTCAAATTGTCAATAAAATCAAACTTACTTCTTTCGCTTTACGAAAAATATATGAATTACATATTAGAAGGGTGTCACATTCTATATGAGGAAGATATGATACGCTAAAGAAAACGACAGTCAATTTATACAAAAATAAACAAAACTTTTGATCAGAAGTATTTCCAAAAACAGACACTATCGTGTCCGAAGCCATAGTAGAATGTGTCAATCCTTCATATTATTATAAGATACTAAAATATAATATAATTCGTACTATTTTCCTTGTACCTATGAAAGGTAAATCCTTTCTGGTCGCTGAACAAATTTATGCCCATAGTAAGATACTGATCGTCGATGACAAGACTGTCATTTGTGGCTCTGCCAACATAAATGACCGAAGCTTGATAGGAAATAAAGACTCTGAATTTGCTATGATTTTCGAAGATGAGTCAGATAAAACCAGATTTGCTGCCTCTTTAAGGAAGGCTCTTTTCGAAAAACACTTAGGATTAGTCAGCAAAGATTTAGACGACCCTACCTGTGATGCTTTGAACAAAAAGTACAGAGAGGTTGCGGAAGCAAATAGTAGAATTTATCAACAAGTTTTTAACTGCATACCGGTAAATCTTTCCATATTTTCTAAAATCTAATCGTATAAACGTAAAGATAAGCTGAGTGAAACAAACCAGAGGCTTGCAAAGGAAGAACTCGAGAAAGTGATCTTTTTCTTTTTATCAAGATCCTTGGAGTTACTTTTTCCAATGACTTCAGCTTTGCCACATATATTGAAAACGTAGTTAAAAGTGCAAACTCTAGTCTAGAGACTTTAAATGGTATGCGTAGGTTCAGTGCAAACACAGAGAGTATTAAGTATGCATACATAGCGTATGACCGCCCCATTCTGGAATATGCTTGTCCTGTTTGGGTGCCCTCAGCACTGAGAACAGTATATCTTTGTCAGGAGCTTGAATCGGTTCAGAAGCGAGTGGTATCGATCATCTTGTGCCACCGTGACATCCCCTATGAAAAGGCTCTGGAAGTGCTAGGACTGCCGTCACTCCAAAACCGGTAGGAAACTCTGATAATGAGAAACTTTGATTATTTGTTAGAATTATAGCAGATAGGAGCTCTGTCTGCTTTTTATTGTCAAAGGTTTATTTTCTTTACAGAGCTCTATTTGTTTGGTATTTGCTGTATTTTTATATTGCAATAAAATTATTGTTTTAGTTCATTAAGAATGAAGTTTTAGAAAATGTCTCTGAAGAAGTTGTTGTCGAGTCTGTCGTGATTGATGAAAAAATTCGAGATCAGGAATGCACAAATTCGAGATCAGGAACCCATAATGGGTATCCACCCCTGCCAATCCCCAAAATTGCCAATACTTGTCATGGCTTATGTAAACATTCTCATCTCTGACGTATTCAGTCGTAGAAAATGTTTGCGCTGGAAAAAAGCGCTGCCTGCGCGGTGACAAAGCAACGACGGGCTCTATTTTTGTATATTTGTATTGAACTTTTTGTAGCGACATATAGCAAAAGACACATCATTCAAAATGAACAAATTGAACCTAAAAACCATTCGAATTGCTGTAAATTGCTGCTAAGTATGGGATTTAAAGTGTAAAAAATGCTTTGTAAATTAACATCTTCGAAAACGAAAGAGGCTCGCACCTTGCAAAGTTTTTCCTGTCAGATCTATATGAAATAATCAGTAGCCCAATGCAATAGGCTGAGCCTCCACCGCTTTTAATTATCAGATGTGCCATCTATTAATCAAATGTTAATGTGCATAACGCTGAGAATCGGCGTGAATTTGTGCAGAAAATTATCCGCACCGATAAAGTGAAGCGCATAGTAATTTCAAAAAGAGTCATTCATTTGATCGATTTGTCCACAGGAGTTGTAGCCAGCCCCTTCGCTATAAATATTCGTTGTAGAATTATCGGAATTGAACATGCCAGCATTAACAACATGGATGTCGATTATGTTTCCCAAGTTCCAGTGCTTTGTATTTTGCAAATGCAAAGAGGTACAGGAGTTCTATTAAGTTCGGCGTCAACAATTGAATACAGCTTATTCCAAGTGGCTCTGTTAACTGAAAATCCTAAATGAGTTTCGGAAAGTACTTGCTTTCTAAATCTCAACACTGTGACATTCTACCTGATCAACCTCTACCATCAAGAACGAGAAAGCAAGATAAGTTAGTTCCCGTTAAAGCAAGTACAAACCGATATGGTATTTCTTTCGTCCCGGTTTTCGGCAAAATGTATAATAAGAGTTAATATTTATAGTTTTATGTATATTTAAAAGTGTAGCTTGATTTTGTAAATGTTGTGAAAAAAAACACAAATCAGCGACAGCTGTCAAGTTTTTGCTATTAAACCTGTCTACTATACTACTTCCCTCCAATTAAACCCAAACATAAAAAAAAACAAGAGGACAGCAGAAAACAAGAGGACTGCAGAAAACGACTTAGCTCAATGAAGAGCTGATATCTGCATACTTTACCTTTTTTTTAAACTGATGTATTTAAAAATTCAAGTTATTAAAGCTAATGTATACTAAAGATAACAACGAGGAAAACAAATAAATATTAGAACTAAACTTTAAAACTCTTAATTTATTAATATCAGAAAATGAAAAAGTTACTAGAGAAGGACCTATTTTTAATGTAACAAAAAGACAAGGGGTCTGTAATCCAGATATTTAGAAATAACACTTCATAGAGTTAACTATGAAGCAGCCCTTACAACGATCTCATTGAGAAAAATGATACCAGATACTGAAAATACAACAAAGATGGAGAAAGCAGAAGTGATGGCAAATAATTTATATATACATGTGTATATATGACCCAGAAATCTACCAGCCATACTTGGAAAAATATCGTGCTAAGCGCAAGGGCACTGTTTCTAACAGCACCGACCAACCAGGACATCTTTCGAAAAATCATCCGTCAAATCTAAGCCCGTATATAGGCAACCCATCTTCTGACCGGACCATGAGACTAACTCAGACCCAGCAAGAATTGGAAGCTGTAAAAGCGAATCTCAGAGATGAAATCTCACGTAAAGTTTCTGATCGCATAAACATTCAACTCCCGCACTCGGCTGAATCAATTATATCTGACGTATATGATTCTTTGATGGTCGGATACTCGCCAAAATTTGATTTTATCGAAAAGCAACTAAAATCGCTAAAAAACAGCTTCATGATACTCGAAGAGCGAGTGAAAAAGATCGAAAGTAGACTTGACGATATTGAGCAGGAAGATAGACTGGATTCACTTATTTTCAGTAGTGCCAAACAATTTGCGGGTGCTGATGTAAAATCGTGTATTAATGATATTATCTCGGACAAGATGGGCGTTCAGGTTAATGTTTCGGAACCAACTAAAGTGTACAGATTTACCCTTCCAGCGAATCCTACGCGGCCTGATATGATTGTCCCGGTACTCGCCCAGTTTTCGTCTAAGGTTGTGGCTAGAAAGGTATTTGCTGCTAAGAGCAAACTGGCCAAATCTGGCATATTTGTGTCAGAAAGTTGAAACACCAGTTATGAACACTATTGCGGGGGTAGCCACTGCCAAACCCTTCGTCACTCATTACAACACACTTAAATGCGATATGTTTGTGAGGATTGCTCCTGAATTGCATTTGATAATGCTAGTCGTTGGGGGCTTGGAGAAGGTTTATGAAATTGGTAAGAAGTTTAGAAATGAGGGAATGAGATTTTTTTTGTAGTTACAAATGTGTACTTCAGTATTTACATTCTTTCTTTAATAGGAGGTAGGATAATTCATTTATGAATATTTTCACGATTACTACAGTTAGAAAATAATCGCTTTTTGTTGGATAATATTTTGTCGATTGATGTTGGTAGCCGGTCGGAATTTTCGGATAATCAGCCTGCAAGGCTTAGTAAATATGTTGCAGTAGATGATGTGAGTGCACCCGTTATGCTGTCCAGATTCCAGATTCTCCACTGGAATTGTCATTTAACTACTTCACATGAAGATGTAGTTGATATAATTAACAAACTTGACAGTGAGGTGCAAGTGATAGGTATTTGTGAATCATTTATTAGTGAACAGTGTCCTGCTTTGTTATATAATTTTCCAGGTTATACACTTATTTCCAAGAACCGGTCAGTGATGGGAAGGGGAGGTTTAGCATTTATAATCAAGGATGGTGTAAAATTTAAAGTAAGGGAAGATTTATCTTTATGGATTGAAGGTAAGACTGAAACTTTTGCCATTGAAATAGTGACAAGTAATAATAATATACTTCTTATTTCATCGGTGTATAGACTCCCTGGTACTAGCCCGGATTTTTTCCTAGAGGAATTCGAAATTTTAATATCTGAAACAAATCGAAATTCTTATAAAATTGAAATCATGGGTGATTTTAATTTTGATTTACTAGATCTTCAAGCCAAAAATTTGGATTCCTTAATGCCATGCTTTCATTTGGTCTTTTCCCATTAAATTGTATCCCATCCCGATTAACGGACCATTCTGCAACTTTGATTGATAATATTTTCGTCAGTGAAGTTTTGGAGGAAGATAGCATGTGTCATGTATTAATCCATTCTGGTTCGGACCACTTACCGGTTCTTTGTTTGTTACAGAAGTTATCACATTGTAAAATTAAAATAAAAATAAGATTCTTCGGCGTGATATGAAAGAAGTTAATCTGGCTAAATTTGAAAATGAAGTTAGTTCGTTGGATTGAGAGGTGGTTTACAATGAAAAAGATGATGCTTCAAAAGCTTTTAATATTTTTTTACATATTTTTTACCCTGTGTTTGAGAAAATTTACCCATTGAATGAAATTAATTGCAAGAAAGCTAAACCGAGAGAGCCGTGGATTAATGATGAAATTTTGAGTTTAATAAGACAAAGAAATAAATTGTATTGTCAATATCTTGATAATCGATCTGAAATGATTTTAAATGAGTTTAAAGAGTTGAGAAATTATGTAAATAATTCAAAAAGAAATGCAAAGAATGAGTATTATTTTAACCGTTTGAAGATTGAGGAAGGTAATATAAAAGATACTTGGGGGATGGTCCGTGAAGTGATAGGATGTGAAAAAAAGATGTGTATAACCGATTTAAAAACTAGTAATAGAATTATTCACGATAAATTGGAAATACCAAATTACATGGGTGATTATTTTTCAAAAATTGGTAGTGTTATACAGAATGAAGTGTCTAGAGGTGGTAGTGCCGTCAACATTAACGCAAATCCTTCAAGCATGCAGAATGAGTTTGAATTTGTGCCATGTAATGTAAAAGAAGTTGAAAAAATTGTTTGTAGCCTTAAATCAAATTCTTCTGGTGTAGATGGATTGAACCTAAAGGCTTTTAATTATGTGTCGGTGTATCTTTTGCCGGTACTGGTTCATTTAATTAATCTCTCAATGGTTAAAGGACACTTCCCGTTGGAACTGAAACGGTCTAAAATCATACCTTTACATAAAGGTGGGGACCCCAAAGACCCCTGTAATTGGTGACCAATTTCCATTTTACCTGTATTTAGTAAAATTTATGAAAAGTTATTTATAAACGATTGTATGATTTTTTGGATTTGAAGAAAAAATTTTATAATGGACAGTTTGGTTTCAGAAGTAAACATTCCACTAGTCATGCAGTACACCATCTTTTAAGTTTTGTTGATAATGCGCTTGAAAATAATATGGTTCCTTGAACTGTTTTTGAAGATTTCCGTAAGGCTTTTGACACTGTTGATTTTAACACTCTTCTTAGTAGACTAAGTGGGCTTGGGTTAGGTAGTACTTGTGTAAAGTGGTTTTCATCGTATTTGCATTGCCGGACTACCAAAGTTGCTCTATCAGATGTATCAAGCAGAGAGTTCGGTGTTAAGTGTGGAGTGCCTCAAGGCTCCGTGCCTGGACCTCTACTTTATCTTATTTATGTTAATTCGTTGGCTTCACATGTTGGAGTTGAAGCGCTGACCTCTTTCGTGGACGATACTGCGATAACAGTAATTGGTAGTTGTTTGGTGTAGGTTGCACATGAGACTAATTTAGCACTTGAACGTTTGCGCAGTTTTACAGTAGGTAGTTCCCTAGCAGTTAACGCATTTAAAACAAATTACATTATATTTAGTAGAACAAATAGGTTACTTAATGATAATAATAACATTTTTTTGGACATTTACCCATTAAACAAATTTTTGAGATTAGGTAATTGGGGTTTTATTTAGATAATAATATTAGTTGGAAAAAGCATTGTAGTGCTATTGGTGCTAAAATGGTTAGGGGTCTAGGAATTTTGAGACGTGTAAAAAAACTTTTCCATTCAAGATTTTAAAAATCATTTCTTTTCCCTTGTTCATCCTTATATAGATTATGGTTGTGTTCATTGGGCTAGCAATTTCTTCTCTAATTATAAAAGGATCCAGATTTTGAAAATAAAAGCATTCGATTGTTTGCGGACCATAAAAGAGCAGGTTGAATCTAAAACTATTGCTAGCTTTTCCCGGTGTAATGTTTTAAATGTTGGTCAGATTCGTGACTATCAGGCATCAATTTTTGTGTTCCAGAGCATGAGACATATATGCCCTGAGTATTTTCATGATTATTTTTCCATGAATCAGGAGTACCATAATTATGATACCAGAAATTCACAACTTTTAAGCCAAGAACAAAAAAAAAACAGTTAAGATCATCTATCTGATTCATAATGTGGGGCCTTCTGTTTGGAATAGTTTGCCGGATGGCATCAGGGAGTCTGTCACTTTATATGGGTCTAAAAATAAATTGAAAAATTTTTATTTAAGTAACAGATTTTGAAGGGCAGGAGGTTTTTGATGTTTTTTTTTGCAGTTTATTTATGTGGGGTGGGGGCTGAATACCAGTAAATAATATTTAATATGATTATTTTGTTGTATTTTGTTCATGTGTATGTGTTGTTTTTTATATATAATATAAAAGTGGTTAATCATGATAGGCTAGGTGGTTAATCATGAGATATTATGTTTAGGTATTTATTTATAAGATGTAAATCATAATATGAAATTGCAGCACAAGTCCTTAGGACTTTCTTTTTGCTGCAATAATTTATTAGTGTTGTAATTTTTATTTATGTTTGTATTGTGGATAAAATAAAACTTATCTACCGATGTGTATTTGTATATATATATATATGTATATATATAGCCTATAATTGAATTTTGAAGAAATTCGAATTTAGGAAGCCAAATAAACTACTATTTTTTAAGATTAACCAAATACTAATGAAAATTAAATGGTAAACCCTTCTCTTACTCATCCACAAAAACAATATTATTCTGAGTTCTAGGCTATATTAAATAAATATCTGTTTCATAATTTTAATCAAGCACCTTTAAACAAAATAATGTTAAAAGGTTACTGCTTTTAACTAAAATAAAAAAAATTTAAGTAGTATGCCACTACTGGCAATTACCACTGCCTTACCCCATATTTTTTTTATTATTTTATTAAAGAATAAAATAATTTTATCTAAAAATTACTAATGTCTATTCATCTCGCCCTAAGCTCTCTTGTACAAGCAAGTGACGAAGAACTAATAGGTCTTTAATTAACCCCATACCACACCCAAAACAACATTTCAAAAAAGTCACTAATTAATTATTATCAAATCTTAAGTTGATCCTTTAATTTGATGAAAATACACCTATTCAGATACTGAGTCCTACATCCTTAAAATATTATTATTTAATTTACTAATTTTTTTCCTGATTTTCGAAATTGATTTTGTTTGACAAAACATTTTTTTTTACTGGAAATTACTAAAATGACGGTCACCCCCTTTTAGCTTTGATCGATGTTCTTAAAAATCACCTATGTTTATAGTGTTAATATTCGTTAATACTTAAATTATAGGGTTACTAGTCTTTTGAATTACCGTATGAACGGCAGGCCTATTACAAGGGCTCATCTTTCATATTGATTATCAAAATGAGTTATACAACTTACACCCTTCAGATATTACTTGTCTGCACATGTACTTGTACTCAGCAATTTGAACTCTTTAGATTCGCAATTGAGACATAATGGACCATACCAAGCTTGTGGGTGGTATTTAATCGGTTTTGCTGTTGTGCCCTTCAAATTAGAAAGACTTTGCCATTACTCGATGATTCTCCTACTGTGTTTGATGTTCCCGAATTTCTCTTATTTTTAACTTCGTCCTTGCTGGAACAACTGCGTATCCGAATTTGAATCCCATATTTTTTTTTGATTGGGTAATTTAATGTGTGTACAATTAACTTTGATTTTCTCGTATAAATAATGTCGATTTATTTTAAATTCATGGAAATTTTAATAGTCCATTCTTTTCTCCTCTTCAAGAGGAGTGTTGGCTTGTCAGGACTGATTAATCTTAAATTTTTTAATTAATACTATGATATCAAAATTTACACTTGGTGTGGTACTAATACCATACTAAGTATCAATAAAAGTTACTCAAAATGTTGGTCAGTTCTGTGAATATAATCAATTATTTGGTTTGAACCTAAAACAAATATTTTGACAATTTTTTTACGAAAACATTTTCCTTTCAATTTTTTTTGGGGGGGACTAACACTAATAAAACTTAACATTTTAACTTAAAATTGTTCCCGCTGCTTTCTTTATAAATAAATAAATTTAAACTTAATTATTAATAACTTAATAATTATAGATTAAACCCATAATCAAAGAACTGGTATGTAAATTAGAAATTATTTAATAAACATTAATTACAGATAAGCAATGATGATCTTAACATTTTTGATGACCATGTGTATACATACCTATACACAAGACGTCGTAAAACATGAAATAAATTTTCAGACGTGAAAATTCACTTCTGACTAGTAACAACGCATGAAGATCCACTAATGAAAACCAAAACCCAGATACAAATAAAGAGACCAAAAATATAATTAAACCAATTAAGACCCAATTTAGACAAAGGAAATTTTATGATGGACAATATGCATTATTAAACGAATTGCCTACAGTATGAAATTTCTTCAAAGAACTATGGAGTAGATCAAAATCAACAAAAACAGCTGAGAAGAAACCAATAAGAAAAGGGATAAATTTCTCTAAAATAAAATCAACAGAAGTTCAAACAAGAAATGTAACAGATATCCCTCTGAACACACAAGAAGCCGCTCCAACTGAAACCCAAACAACCGAAATTAAATCTGAACTTGCTACACGAACAAATAAAATACCAGAAACAATAAAGGTTATAGAAAACAGAAGTAACATCAAATTCTACCAACGGTACTACCACATCGAAATATAAATTCAAATGTCAATACTTCTGTAGAATAATAAACGTTACAACGGAGACGACAAGAATCAATACAACCTCCCGTATTCCACATCTTACTACTAATAACAATGTCGATATAACCACCAAAAAATTGTTGGAAACCTCAAAATGTACATCAAAGAAATATGAAACGACTACCTTCTGGGAATCCAATACTCAAAACTAGGAAACTATATCCGAAACTGGATATACCCCAACAACAGCCGAAACTGAATATACCCCAACAACAGAAGTGGAAGAAACATTCCCCACATCAACCCCCACGACTACTGACCCAAAACCAACGGTATTAGACACCTCGATATCAGAAATTACAACGAAACTATCCCTAGCGTATTGATACCAAATAACAACGATAAAATCTAAATAACAGTGAGACAACCATTCAAATCCACTAGTTGGATATGGACTTCAACAAGAAGAGGAAGAGTAAAAGTTAGACGGCAAATCCCTTTTGCCGTTTAACGCCGCCTATGGTAGGACTCAATGTATGGATGGAGACAAGAAATGCCAAGAAGATTATCACAGGAGAGAATGTTGGACTATAGAGGGTATACAAACTTAAGCACGACTGGCCATGGCTGACGAGTCAGCAAAAATGAGCTAGAACTCCTCCCGGAATTAACCATAGAAAATACTATTAAAATATCAACTCACCAGGCATTCTTTATATGGTACAAAGGTTGGAAGCGTTAGTTGAACTATTCAATACAGAAATACAAAAGCTGAAACAAAGCACGACACGTATATTTGAAGTGTTTTCGGTAGGAGTAAATATAAAAGATCAACACGTTTAATCCTAATAGTTGGGAAACTTGCTTCTCGCTGTTCGATTTTGCGTCCAACGAAGAAGATTTGAATATATTAAGAGATAATGTTAAAAGCCTAAACACAGCCATAAATACAACATTACATGTACAAAAAATTCAAGAAAGTTTAGCCAACTATCAAAAAAATAAAATTGAGGCCATATCCAAGAGATTGAGGCCATATCCAGTCAACACAATGAATTATTTGAAAAATGAAGTCGATAGAGTCATCTCTGATTCCAGTCTAACGACGGTGTCACTTGACATTGTTAGTATGTCATCGTTGAACTTAGCTACTGATGTCAGTAAATTTGAGTTCACATATTTGAATTAACAGGAGGATCCCTTTCCTACGACTTCCTACGACTTAGTAGATGACTCTAACATAAAGAAGATTCTAAACAAGATAAAAACCCACTTAACATTTCGTCACCATTTACCAGTATTACTGGAAATTACTAACTTATTCTTATATTATACCAAACAAAAGGTGCATATCACTGAAATTAATGAACAACTTTTTGTAGTAGTCACAATTCCATTAATTAATCAACAATCCATATAAGACCTATACAAACTATCTACCTTCCCCATTAACAAAAGAGACAAACTCCTTCATGAGCATCATCCCAGAAGCAGAATATATGTTAATAGATCAGGACAGATGAAAATACGCACTAGCAAATGCCCAGGAATTAAAGGAATGCGTGTCATTCAAAAATTTAGTCTGCCAACTAACATTACCCATATATAACGTAAAAATGGGATCATGCATGCTAGATCTGTTCCTAAAGGAATCACAGTAGCAAAATATTCTTGACTCATGGGAAACCCTAATAGGAAGCACGAAAAGAGAAACCTTCATTAATTTACGGAACAATTTGGTTATTTACAGTACCTAGAAAGACAGTAGGAACTCTATCCTGCTTGAACAATACGGAAAAAATTGACCCCAGATATCGAACCGAAATATTGTTACAGGACGTTGGAACTTTTAAAACAAACAAGGTTGCAGACTTGTAACTAAAGAAACAACTGTGCAAACACCTCTAATCACAACCAGCACTAACATCATGAGCCCGAAAATAATAAACTTTCAAGGAATAAACTTGTCTTTCACAATCCCGAATATAAACAACGAGGAATCTAAAACATCCATATGGCCAAAAATAGAAAGAATAAAAGGTACAATGCAATTAACGAAAATTTTCAGTGACGAAGACCAAAGATTAAAATACGTAGAAAGTCAATTCACCAAATTCATGGCACAATATTATAATCACTATATTTGTGGTATTTCTTATTTCACTAACTATAAGAGCGCTACTAAAAGTAAGTTATGGAAAACTCCTGAAACGAACAAGGACAAAAAATGATATAATTGAGGCACAAGAAATGCATCAATTAAGCCCTACTGCTCCTGATGATATTTAAGCTATTATAACAGGGAGGATATAAAAATACGGGAAAATCGAGAGGTCTTCCCGCACATTCACATATCCTTTCCCTATAGACCCCCAACAAATACGGAAAATTTGTTCCTTTTTATAAATGTGCGATCAAGAAACGCATCAATTAAACCCTACTGCTCCTGATGATATTTAAGGTATTATAACAGAGAGGATACAAGAATACGGAAAATCGAGAGGTCTTTCCGCACATTCACATATCCTTTCCCTATAGACCCCCAACAAATACGGAAAATTTGTTCCTTTTTATAAATGAGCGAGAGAATTAAGAGGTCGTCTCTTGTAATTTCAACATTCTATTCCCAAACAAAAACATTCCAAATGCATGGCGGCTGGGAGGCTAAGATGCAAGATTGTGTTTCTTTTCGACAAAATCATGCATTGGATGCTTAGAAAATTGGAGAAAATAATGATCCAGAGTAAATCAAGACCTCTATTGTAGTCTTATATTTAGCCACTCCCTTTTGAACAGTGCTTTTATATTTACATGTCACCTCAATGATATAGTGTTAGAGTAATACACGTAAGGTACTATTCTTATTTACTAAATAACCTTATATACCTCATGTTACTTCTAACCTACCTAAAGATTTATCATAAATTCAATATCCTTTGAATTTTTAAATAATATTTATATTAGGCAATTTTTATGTTATAATAATGCTTCTTAGTTTCGTACCGTTAGTATTACTTTATATGTTAACAATATGATTCTGCTTGGAAATTTTTATTATAAAAATTGTCACACTCTGGCGTCGGCCGACGATACGTCATGGTCAGAAATTGAAAAACACCTATCATGATTCATCAACCACCGAAAGATGCCCAAATTACACATCTGATTCAAACCAACAGCTATCAACCAGATAAGTCATCTCTAAAGCGCCAGCTGCTGTCCCACGACCCTCTCTGTTCTTCCAACTGAACTATGTAGACCTGAGAAGACACAGTATTCAGCTAAGAAGGTACACCCACCATATACTCAAGAAGACACCAACAAGATCCACAACAATCAAGGGATCGCCTACATCAAGATACATTATCAACGACACGGACGTTGAGGAAGTCCAGAAGAGTATAACATAAGTCCTAATTTTGTAATTTGTGTACCAAGTAATGTCTTTAAGGGTTACCTTAGTTCATTAACTCATAAAACAATTAACAAACACTTAAAACCAATTCATACGCAGAAAAAAACGGGAACTGAACAGAAGAGCCGTACTACCAGCAGTACTATTGTACTTAAATTGCTAGGGGATAGATGTTCCAGGTCCCGTACTTCCCATTTTGTTAAAAGCGTAAAAACAATACAGACATAACAATTGCTGAAGTATTAAGCAATAAAAGTACTTTGAGGTGATAAACTAAAATGAAGTGACACCAGTTCAATGACTGAATCGGGTAAGGACACGAGAATTGTCAATAGGTGTGAAAGTAACAATCCAAAAATAAGTGATGAACAGTTAAAGAAAGTCCCAATAGTGAATTTAAAATTTAAATTTAAAAGAAGTACCAGTGGTGATTTGTTATATAACCTTGTATATTTTTACACTCTAATGTTAGAATACCTGGGATCAATTGAAAATTTAATATAATAGATAAAATTGATTATAAGTCAAATAAAAACAAACGATTGGAACCAGGTATTCATTTGTAAATACAGTTAATGTCAAGTGCTGTCGTTATGTAATTTTAATAAGTGTAAGGTGTAGGGCCCATATAAGGTGTAGGGACATAATTTTGAATAATCATTCTAAGGTGAATAATGAAAATATTTAATGGACAAAATAGAATTTTGGAAAGAAAGGGATCAGTCTGATTGATGAGGACATCAATCTACAACGAGAAAGGGGATATATAACATTTAGGCTAGCACCCCCCCCCCTATAAAATTCAGGACCAAATCTCTTATTCATATCCCCTTAGTAAATTTCAAATTAAAAGTTCTCAAAGCATCTTTAAGTTTTAAAATTAAATTCAATGCTCCATAAGATACCGTGAGCATAAGTTGAATTATTCGGTATTTCAGTAAGCGAAAAGTTACAACAAACAGAGAAGCTTCCTTTTGAATCACCCAATCAAATCAAATCTCTATTACTGGTTTATATGAACCTTTGGTTTTTTTAACTCAAAAAACCAGAAGGGAAAATCCTTGTTCCCTTCTCTTTTGTCCCATGGGTGCGGAGACTGATCTTTGCATCATGATTAGAAAATACCAGTAGTATTGCGACATTTTCAGTAGAGGTCACCTGTCCAGGTCAACTGGCGAGTTCTTGTTTTAGAAATCCAGTTTGAGTCTTATATTAGCGCGACGCAGGCAGCCAGTTAGTTCAGTCGAGTACTGGCGTTCATTTGTACCATTTAATGCTATAGATTATTGTAGTTGTCTTATCCAAAGTTTAATGTAAGTACGAAAATAAAATTATTGTCTTATAATCATTTTATCTATGAACTAAGGCATTAGATACAGTTCCTCTAGTCTTTCAGGCACGGTCCCAAGGGGATCTATACTGTTTAGGAGACTTGAACATGCCAGAGATGATTCTGTCTCCCAGATTACTGGAGATTATTCACAGAACCCTCTTATTGTGTTAGTTTTTTAGCTCCCATATCAAGATCTGAATATGTCATACCGATATTAAGCTACCAAGACCTAGAAAAGTCCCAATTACCTTGTAGCAACAATCCTCCCTAAAGCAAAAACGCCCCCCAATTTCACTCAATTTAATATAACCAGCCCCCCCGTAACATAGTATGTTTATAATAAGCATGAGAAAAAGTATACTATATTAAAATAAGGGAATAAGTAGAGTATAGTATGTTTAGTATAGTGAGGTATACTAGAATATTATGTAATATGGTTCAGTATACAATATATGAAGTCTGGTACAGTACGACAAAAAAAAGTATATTGATACACAAGCAAGTGAATAGCTAACAAGAATAATAGTAATAAACCAGGTATTTGAAAAACTTCCAGATAATTAGTTTTGCCTGTTTTTATATCTTTGCTGCTGATGTAAAGGTAAGGTAAAAAGGTAAAGAATACGGAATTAGACTTTAAAGTCAGTACCGGCGGTTCTGATCTCCGTTTCTTGGCCGTTTGGCCAGGAAGTGCAATTGGGGGTTAGGGGCCAGCCAACCTGTGCTTTCGCACACCCTTCCTGTTTACCTTCCCCATATTTCTACAAAATTCTGGAAATTTCTGGAGATCTCTCCAGATTTCTGCTGCTGATGTGGAGGAGCAACGCGAGGAGCTCGCCTTAAACGTATCCTGTCATTAATCTATTATAAAATAAAACGTCTATGAACAGAACGGTTTACCTATTTTAAGCGATTGGATAAGATAATTAAATTTGATTTAAAGCGTTTTGATTGACAATTCAGTATTTTACTTTGAACCATCTAAATCAGAAGCTTACACGGAAAGGCTTGACAGCATTGGGCAAATATACCTAAAGCTTACATATAGCATTAACCTTGACCGACAGATATACCAACACCATGGAAGCTTATAAAAATCAGTATCAAACATACCTAGATTTTCTAGATTACATTTTGTGCTCAGGAGATGTTTCTCGTGACAAACTACGACGATCAAGATTGGTACTAGAAATAGTGAACAAGGTTGTAAATAGGTGCTTAAAAGAGCTTTCTGAACTCGGGCCAGAATTGTTTTGGAAAAAAATATTTTCCTTACTTCCCGAATAAGTCGAATTTATTTGTTAATTTTTTTTCAAGAGGAATCACCTAGGGGAAGTCTGAGGCATTCGTTACCAGTAATGAGGAAGAATTTAGAAGACAAGTCTGTTCATCAGCAGGAAAGTTCTCCCATATCCAAATACGATTATCTACTTGAATAAAATAGTCTTTCAGTGGCGTCAATTGGGTGGGGGGATATCACTACCCCCACTATATTTCGAATATTGTTTATTTTTTTTAGTATTTTCATTGAAAAATGGCCTATACCAAGCATTTTCGTCAGAAAAACAATAAAATTATCCTCCCCCATAATTTACGAAAACACCCCCCCCCCCCGAAATTTCCAGGAATTGAGCCCATTGCAGTCTGTTTAGAGGCATCGACCGTCAAAACTTAGACCTTATTTCACTTAAATTTCAAAATAATTTATCTAGTAATCAGAATCTTACAAAGCATAAGCTAAACTTTAATGGTATAAATATCAGGAGGCTTAGGGGTCCACAATACCACATAATATGCAGGACAATGTTTGTTCCTTTTAAAAATTGATATCGCTATTTACCACCATTTTTTTAAGCTTGTGTTCTAGATTCAGTTTACAGAGAAGTATTGCCCATGCCTTAATATAAACACCAATGATCGTAAAAAATAGATGGAAGGCCAATTTAAACGTGTATTCCGAGTCCGGAACCATTGGACCGCAGATGCATACAATTCGATATAAAGCAAATAAAAAAGTGATTACGAGAGAAATCCTTGACTCATAAATATGGGGCTACTACAAATTAAATGTTCTTTAAAATCGAGTATATCAAATATGTATATAAATGAAGTACGATCGGAGATCAAATTACCTGCAATTACCGAATTACCTTTCATTCGTAAACTAATCACACTTTCAGAAGATAAATTATAGTTTAGTGTAAAGAGCAGGGGACTAAAGGGATGGCACCTCTTAAAATATTGGATAAAACATGTTCCTTTTAGGTTTTAGTATCGCTCTTTACTTTAAATTGAAGCAACTAGTTTTTATTTGATTTAGGAAAGTGATCTGTCTCCTTTGTATTTTTTCCACACTTATAGTATACACAAAATGATGTAAAAAGATTAAAAAACACACCGTAAACCTCGATTTCGGGTTGTTTAGGGCGCATTCAGATGCAGTTTGATACAAAGCGACAAAAACTTGGACACGAGAGAATTTTTGGCGCTCCAATATAGACTTAATGTTTTTTTTTTTGTGAACAGTTTTGAAATTAAACCTAGCTGCAGCTTGTAAAACAAATTGAAAGAGACAGAAAACCAAAATAACTTGAAAATAGCTCAAATGAAAATGGAACATTACCCAGCAGATCTAGACAAGATCACAGCTTAATCAAATTCAATCAAACTTAATCTAAATTAATATAAATTTGAATTCAAATACCAGAAACAAGATTTCACTATAAATTTCCAAAATTATACAAATTAGTTTGTTTCTAAATAATCTTTGTTGATTATACTATAAGCAGAGAAGGACAAGGCCAATTTCGATAAATGTGCACATGTATACGCCTTCTATTGTATCCTTCGGCAAACATTTTATCTTCAGTGTAAAGAAAAACAGAATATGAAAATAACCACTTTTTTTATTTAGGTTCTACTTAAGGCCTATTCACAATGGGATTTTACTAATATAACCACGCCCCTAGTACAACTTACCTTTGCAAGTTCATGGGCAGACTAGACGATTAAGTTGAGTACTGAAGTTTAACTAGTGCTACTTTGAGCCAATCAAATTTTTTATTCAACTTTTGGGTGATTCTATGAATAAATTTTATCGGCCAATATTACCGCTAGCTAAGTTCAGTCTTAGTACAATCTCATTGCCAATGGGCACTTAGTTCCATAGCTAATTATGGCTAGATGGTGCTGGTTGTTGATTTTTTTTTTCTGTCTTAGTAGTGTCCCATTTTTATGGAAGAAATTTTTTGTAAGATAGGATGATAAGTCTTCGAACAAAAATTAGAATATTCGAGATGATAATCAGTGATGATACTGGTCAAGCATGATTCTGAAATGTAGGTTCTTTGGAAGACGGGGAGGACTTTCTATATATTTTCCAGGGGAATCTAAGGATTATTTTGGGTACTCATCGGACTGATTGGATTTCAAACAGTATAATGTACTAAAAATGGAGTTCAGTCCCGCTTTTTACGGCTTTAATGAGAAAAAGGTTGAGATACCTACGATACGTTTTGCAGATGAAGGATAACAGATTGCAAAAGATCGTTCTTCTTGGCCAAACAAAGGCAGACCGTTCCCAAACGGGTATGAGTATGTTATAAGGAACATGGTCGTAAGGAGGTTGCAGGAGACCTCTTGGAATGATGTAAAGAGGTAAGTTTTGAATATATTGTGATGGAGGAGCTTGTGCAGATGTATTGGCATCAGGTGGCTAGGTGTTGCTGTGAGTTGTTAGTAATAGTAGCAGTATTCGCTTATTAATTTTAAATTGTAACTGTTCCTAATCAATACATATTGATCTAAAGTTAGAAATTGTAGAACTTACACTGACTTCCTAGATACAATTAACTATTTGTACAGCCTTCTGATGGTTTCTCTATTAAATGATAAACTAACCTAAGACTTAAAAGGGGAAGTCTTCTAAAGGTTTCCAGCTGGAAATCTCAAACAGAGAGGCTTTCATCGAAGCATATAAATAACTATTTGTGCATCCTTCTGGCGGTTTCTCTATTAAATGATGAATTAACCTACAACTTAAATGTGGAAGCCTTCTGAAGGCTTCCAGCTGGAAAACCAAATGAGAAAGCCTTCAGCTAAGCATACAATTAACTATTTGTGCAGCCTTCTGAAGATTTTATGATAAACTAACCTGCAACGTAAATGGGGAAGCCTTCTGAAAGTTTCCAGCTGGAAACCCCAAATGGAGAAGCCTTCAGCTAAGCATATAATTAACTATTTCTGCAGCGTTCTGAGACTTTCGCTATTAAATGATAAACTAACCTACGACTTAAATAGAAAAGCCTTACCGGTACTGCAAATTTCTTTTATATCTACCTCGTTCTTACCAGAATACAAAACTGGTTAAAAAATATTGTGTGACAGATATTACTGGTGCTTTCGAAAAATTATCTGACAATCTAGCTATTGGAGCGATTTATAGGCTAGGATGTTTTCATCGCCTTATCTGTCTTTTTTCTGTATGTGATCAAATTTGTTTCTTGTAATTACTTTTGCTGTTTTTCTTTTGCATTTTACTCCACTTAACCTCTGTTTTGTAAAGTGGGTGATAAATAAATTATTATTATTATTATTATTATTATATATTCATGCCTACGAATATTATGTTACTACGGGGAGGCAACCCAAAGTAGATAAATCAGTTAAGAACCAAAGAATATGTTGCTGCCCCTTCAAGTCATCCTTATTCAATTCTTAACTGGTTCCCTAGTGATGGAAGGGATACAGCTGTTGAATTCCTTGTAGAAAAAGTAAGAAAGCTCTGACAGTTTTGGAAAAAATTTTCATTAAAGAATAATTAAAATTTCTCAGTATCTAGTTGTAAAATACTGGAGATAATTCTTAGTTTCAGCAATGCATAAATGTTGCTCTGGTATAAGAAGACACAAGGGTATTTACACTGCTCTCCTTCGCTTTGACTTATCTTTTTTACTTTGTTGCAGATCTCAAATGCAATGGAACGGACCACTACTGAAAAACCAGAAAGTAAGCAATTTTCTTACTGTTTTGTTAATTAATTGAGAAAGCAGGCATATGATCTGGTGGTTGTGTTGTATTCAACACAACCTCCTATGGGGGTTGTGTTGCTCTATGGGGGTGAATAATTCCTTAAAGACCTTCTTCCCCCGAACCCTATACTTTCAACAGAGAGACTTAAACAACTAGTCTGTAGACCATATTCGTGAAGCCACAAGTCTCTTAATTAATGTAAGCGTAAGCTCCTCCGCTCCTTTTTTTCTCAAAATCATTCGATCAAAACTACGAGAAAGCCATTTAGCCTTACACTTCGCGAATGGTTAACCAACTCAACCTCACGAAATAAAAGGGAAATCCTCAAGATTTTCAACGACATGGTTAATGGCATTGAGTATATTCATGATCAAAAAATAATTATTCATCTGCGAAGAGCCAAAATCAAAACATGCTTTGATTCAAAAACATTCAGAAATTAAATGAAAAAAAAACAAGTTTTTTAACAGAAAGTAAAGAGCGGCATTAAAACTTAAAACGAACAAAAATTACTTCGTATATGAAAGGGGCTGCATCCTCGTCAAAGCCCCGCTCTTAACGCTAAAGTTTTTTCCTATTTTAAAAAATAGGATTAAGAGAAAGAGTCAAACTTTAGGGTAAAGAGCGGGGCGTTGATGAAGAAGCAGAAAAATAAAATTTACAACCGTTATAAATTATGATTCGTTGGAATAAGAAACATTTTGTCGCAGCATTTGAACTACCAAACGTGATTGGACCAAAAGGACGACACCGAGATGGTTGAAAATGATGGGTGAATATGGTGGAAAATAAACTTTTGGCCCAGAATTGCGAAGCACAGTATCAATCCACGGCGCTGCATCAAAGATATCGGACATAATCGAAACTGAAGAAAAAAAGAAATTGTGGTTAGAAGATGAGTGACAGCGGGAATCAGAACGAGTCACTAAAAAAAATGAAGTAAAACGACATTTTGGTCTGGAAGACATGAAACAACAAGGATAGAAGCGAATTAAAAACGAAAGTTCAATTAACGATATATGTGTTCCAGCCATGATAAACTTAAACTTGCTGATGTCTTGAATAACTCCTCACTTTGTGCTCAGTTGACCGTGTTCAGTTTTCAGCTTGGTTTTATTTTTGTTTTCCATCCATAAAGAGACATGCACAGCAAGACAATTGGTAGTTCCTACGGTCTACTCCCCGCTTCGTTAGTACTTCATAGACAGCATTTAATACTAATTGACTTGCGTGCTAAACCTGAAATCTTTTGTCCGTGAGGATAGGGGTTGACAAATGGTATTGGCAGTTTTGACTGTTTATATTTATACATTTTTTCTAAGTAAAATTGCTATTTTTGAAATTTCCTTATTTGTCCAGGTACCTTAGAGCCGTTTCTAAAACTGCGACTATGTTGCTGGTGTTATTTTTTATTATCATTATTAGTTAACATCAAGTACCTGCTACCTGCAGCTCCTTCCAATAATTTTGAAAACAAAAGTGATTTAAATTTCAGCAATTTAATTTTGACCATTCTATGTTTCAGGAGAGGCCCGTGGATACTCAAGTAACTTTACATGGCTCGCAAACATTGGAAGAGCGATACATTTCTGTTTTTTAATGTTGGTGTCAATCATACACACACTTACATGGGATCGTTTCGAGCCCCCTTCAACAGCAGGTCCCATATTGGTCACGCAGTTCCAGATTGTCCAGGGCATGTGTAATACAGCAATCAATATTTGGAAAACCCTGTTCTTTTCAATAGATGTCTTAAGCGGGGAAAAATTTTGGTTCATCTTGACCCAAATACTGACCTCAATTATTTTCGATTCCTATGTTCCACGGGTACATAACCTTTAATTTCTATTTTATTTTTATTTTTTAATTTGGCGTACATGGTATAATGAATAGATTTGAAAGCTGAATTTGTCAAAAAAAAATACAAATTCAATTCCTGTTTTATCAACTATATGGTTGGAATCCAATTTGTATTTTAAGCTTAATTTTAATATGTAATGAAGGTATAAAAGCTATTAAGTTTAATAGTGGATGTAAATCCACTCAAGGCACTAAGGCCAATGGACATTAAAAAAACAAACAAAAAAATTGGCCTTTTCTGCCCTTAATTGCTGGCACATATCTGTCATGCTAATTGCAGCTCCACCATGCCTAGGGCGCGTGGCTCGTTCCACCTCCCAACTATGCTGAAATCTCTTGCTTGGGTCTTGTCTCTTGCTTGCGGACAGAAGAGATACTTCCAAGCAAGTTTTGCTAGTCTTTGAAACAAATTCTGCATCTTCACCATCACTCTCACGGAAAGTCTAATTTTTCTGTCAATGACATCCTCACTCAGATACCTTTTTAGTCCCTGATAAATAATATCATCTGCTGAATCTTCTTCATCACTTGTCGAAGTTGCAAGTCTGTTAGCAACCATGCTGTCAATCAAACCTGCTGTGCCTCCTCTCCTTCGTTTGGATACAGGGGTGCAGCTAGGATTATATGTTTGGATCCTCACTCCTATACCTTTTTAGTCCCTGATAAATATCATCTGACGAATGTTCTTCATCACTTCTCGAAGTTGTAAGTCTGAATTGACAAGTAGGTATGTATTGACAAGTATTTACAACAAATATGCTTTGACTTCATTTGACGCATTTCTGCTGATTTGTTAGCTGAACTAAAAAGCACTTAGTCGTTTTGGCATAACCTCAAGCTTCTGACCCATAATGAAGACTTGCAACTTCTTTTATCTGAAGTGGTCTTTTCTGAATTTTCAAATAAACTAAATGACCTAAATTACTTCTCAACAGGATATTTATTTGCCAATTACCATTTCAATTACAATCTAGTACATGCTTAGTCATTCCCATTAGCGTACTGACTTTGCGCCCAAATATACAGGTTATTCATCAACCTCTAATAATTGTCCTCCAAAATTGGCTTTAGTCCCAGTTTGTTTTTTGTTCCAATAATTTGGAATAACTCCTTAAACACGAGGTTCATTTAATTTAAAATAATAAAATTTTGTGACAAAAAGAGGTGCAATAAGGAGTGGGCTACCTTCATCATATCATACGTTTATGTTTTTTTTATGTTTCAGCTTCTCTTCTGGTTGTTCCCCGATCATTTGAAAGAACAGGCCCGGTTTTTAAGGAATATCCTATGCTTTATGGTTCGGTATTGTATCGCCTATCCTGTGGCATTCCTATGCGTTAAGCTTCCCAGCTCTGCCCAGGAGTTCTTCGAAGTAAGTGGTTTCAATATTATCACCACGCATTGGGCCAACTTTGGATAGTTGGACAGAGAACACAAGGTGGATGGAGTGGCGCTGAAACAAAATACTTAGAAGAAAAGTTTCTGAGCTATTTCTCACATCTCTATTCTTACAAATTACGATTCGGACTGCGTATACGCTATTCTTTGAATTTGACGGCTTAAAAAAGCTTGAAGAAAGCTCTGACAGTTTTGGAAAAAATTTTCATTAAAGAATAATTCAAATTTCTCAGCATCTAGTTGGAAAATACTGGAGATAATTCTTAGTTTCAGCAATGCATAAATGTTGCTCTGGTATAAGAAGACACAAGGGTATTTACACTGCTCTCCTTCGCTTTGACTTATCTTTTTTACTTTGTTGCAGATCTCAAATACAATGGAACGGACCACTGCTGAAAAACCAGAAAGTAAGCAATTTTCTTACTGTTTTGTTAATTAATTGAGAAAGCAGGCATATGATCTGGTGGTTGTGTTGTATTCAACACAACCTCCTATGGGGGTTGTGTTGCTCTATGGGGGTGAATAATTCCTTAAAGACCTTCTTCCCCCGAACCCTATACTTTCAACAGAGAGATTTATACAACTAGTCTGTAGCCCATATTCGTGAAGCCACAAGTCTCTTAATTAATGTAAGCGTAAGCTCCTCCGCTCCTTTTTTTCTCAAAATCATTCGATCAAAACTACGAGAAAGCCATTTAGCCTTACACTTCGCGAATGGTTAACCAACACAACCTCACGAAATAAAAGGGAAATCCTCAAGATTTTCAACGACATGGTTAATGGCATTGAGTATATTCATGATCAAAAAATAATTATTCATCTGCGAAGAGCCAAAATCAAAACATGCATTGATTCAAAAACATTCAGAAATTAAATGAAAAAAAAACAAGTTTTTTAACGGAAAGTAAAGAGCGGCATTAAAACTTGAAACGAACAGAAATTACTTCGTATATGAAAGGGGCTGCATCTTCGTCAAAGCCCCGCTCTTGACGCTAAAGTTTTTTCCTATTTTAAAAATAGAGTTAAGAGAAAGAGTCAAACTTTAGGGTAAAGAGCGGGGCGTTGATGAAGCAGAAAAATAAAATTTACAACCGTTATAAATTATGATTCGTTGGAATAAGAAACATTTTGTCGCAGCATTTGAACTACCAAACGTGATTGGACCAAAAGGACGACACCGAGATGGTTGAAAATGATGGGTGAATATGGTGGAAAATGAACTTTTGGCCCAGAATTAGGAAGCACAGTATCAATCCACTGCGCTGCATCAAGGGTTGCATCAAAGATATCGGACATAATCGAAATTAAAGAAAAAAAGAAATTGTGGTTAGAAGATGAGTGACAGCGGGAATCAGAACGAGTCACTAAAAGAAATGAAGTAAAACGACATTTTTGTCTAGAAGACATGAAACAACAAGGATAGAAGCGAATTAAAAACGAAAGTTCAATTAACGATATATGTGTTCCAGCCATGATAAACTTAAACTTGCTGATGTCTTGAATAATTCCTCACTTTGTGCTCAGTTGACCGTGTTCAGTTTTCAGCTTGGTTTTATTTTTGTTTTCCATCCATAAAGAGACATGCACAGCAAGACAATTGGTAGTTCCTACGGTCTACTCCCCGCTTCGTTAGTACTTCATAGACAGCATTTAATACTAATTGACTTGCGTGCTAAACCTGAAATCTTTTGTCCGTGAGGATAGGGGTTGACAAATGGTATTGGCAGTTTTGACTGTTTATATTTATACATTTTTTCTAAGTAAAATTGCTATTTTTGAAATTTCCTTATTTGTCCAGGTACCTTAGAGCCGTTTCTAAAACTGCGACTATGTTGCTGGTGTTATTTTTTATTATCATTATTAGTTAATATCAAGTACCTGCTACCTGCAGCTCCTTCCAATAATTTTGAAAACAAAAGTGATTTAAATTTCAGCAATTTAATTTTGACCATTCTATGTTTCAGGAGAGGCCCGTGGATACTCGAGTAACTTTACATGGCTCGCAAACATTGGAAGAGCGATACATTTCTGTTTTTTAATGTTGGTGTCAATCATACACACACTTACATGGGTTCGTTTCGAGCCCCCTTCAACAGCAAGTCCCATATTGGTCACGCAGTTCCAGATTGTCCAGGGCATGTGTAATACAGCTATCAACATTTGGAAAACCCTGTTCTTTTCAATAGATGTCTTAAGCGGGGGAAAATTTTGGTTCATCTTGACCCAAATACTGACCTCAATTATTTTCGATTCCTATGTTCCACGGGTACATAACCTATTTTATTTTTATTTTTTAATTTGGCGTACATGGTATAATGAATAGATTTGAAAGCTGAATTTGTCAAAAAAAATACAAATTCAATTCCTGTTTTATCAACTATATGGTTGGAATCCAATTTGTATTTTAAGCTTAATTTTAATATGTAATGAAGGTATAAAAGCTATTAAGTTTAATAGTGGATGTAAATCCACTCAAGGCACTAAGGCCAATGGACATTAAAAAAACAAACAAAAAAATTGGCCTTTTCTGCCCTTAATTGCTGGCACATATCTGTCATGCTAATTGCAGCTCCACCATGCCTAGGGCGCGTTGCTCGTTCCACCTCCCAACTATGCTGAAATCTCTTGCTTGGGTCTTGTCTCTTGCTTGCGGACAGAAGAGATACTTCCAAGCAAGTTTTGCTAGTCTTTGAAACAAATTCTGCATCTTCACCATCACTCTAACGGAAAGTCTAATTTTTCTGTCAATGACATCCTCACTCAGATACCTTTTTAGTCCCTGATAAATAATATCACCTGCTGAATCTTCTTCATCACTTGTCGAAGTTGCAAGTCTGTTAGCAACCATGCTGTCAATCAAACCTGCTGTGCCTCCTCTCCTTCGTTTGGATACAGGGGTGCAGCTAGGATTATAAGTTTGGATCCTCACTCCTATACCTTTTTAGTCCCTGATAAATATCATCTGACGAATGTTCTTCATCACTTCTCGAAGTTGTAAGTCTGAATTGACAAGTAGGTATGTATTGACAAGTATTTACAACAAATATGCTTTGACTTCATTTGACGCATTTCTGCTGATTTGTTAGCTGAACTAAAAAGCACTTAGTCGTTTTGGCATAACCTCAAGCTTCTGACCCATAATGAAGACTTGCAACTTCTTTTATCTGAAGTGGTCTTTTCTGAATTTTCAAATAAACTAAATGACCTAAATTACTTCTCAACAGGATATTTATTTGCCAATTACCATTTCAATTACAATCTAGTACATGCTTAGTCATTCCCATTAGCGTACTGACTTTGCGCCCAAATAAACAGGTTATTCATCAACCTCTAATAATTGTCCTCCAAAATTGGCTTTAGTCCCACATTTGTCCCATATTTAGTCCCAGTTTGTTTTTTGTTCCAATAATTTGGAATAACTCCTTAAACACGAGGTTCATTTAATTTAAAATAATAAAATTTTGTGACAAAAAGAGGTGCAATAAGGAGTGGGCTACCTTCATCATATCATATGTTTATGTGTTTTTTATATTTCAGCTTCTCTTCTGGTTGTTCCCCGATCATTTGAAAGAACTGGCCCGGTTTTTAAGGAATATCCTATGCTTTATGGTTCGGTATTGTATCGCCTATCCTTTGGCATTCCTATGCGTTAAGCTTCCCAGCTCTGCCCAGGAGTTCTTCGAAGTAAGTGTTTTCAATCTAATAAGATATTGTTTCTTCCTTCATCTAACAGTAAATCTGAGCCACTTATTTACAAAAATATTATCACCACGCATTGGGCCAACTTTGGATAGTTGGACGGAGAACACAAGGTGGATGGAGTGGCGCTGAAACAAAATACTTAGAAGAAAAGTTTCTTAGCTATTTGTCACATCTCCATTCTTACAAATTACGATTCGGACTGCATATACGCTATTCTTTGAATTTGACGAAAATATGTAAAACCTCAATAATAATTTGCTGAAACGGATTGTAAAGAAAAAACTTAATTTTTTCCCTGGCTTTGATTGTTGCTAATTTCCAATTAAAATAAAATTTCTTTTTTGAAATAGAATTTATTAGCTGTTTTAAGAATATTATTGGCTTAAGAATATGGTATATTAGCTTTAAAATATTATTTAAACGATAATTCTTTTACCATCTTGTCTGCTAAAAGTAACAATAAATCAGTCGAACATAAGAGATTCTACAATCAGTTAATTATGCCAACACGATGAGTAAATCGGCTATTTAGCTCCATGCATCTGTTGAGGTTGGATCCCTTCTACTATAAGTTTAAAGGCTTTAAAAAAAATTTATATGGAGCAATCTAAAAAAAATGAAAAATCTCAGCCCTTTAATCAGCGTTTAATTGCTTTCCACATGAATAGCTAATTTATTTGACTTGTTTTTATAATGAGCAGAAAAATAATTCGAAGAAAAATGCTTTACATGGTTTGAATTGGTCTACCTACGTTGTCTAAGGTATGTTCATTTTAATTTTTGTTTCATTTTGTTTTGTATTGGTATTGCTCTTCAGGCATTTACTAATGTATTTTTTTTCTAAATCGTGATAATTTACATAATCAGCCAGAGGCTCCCTAAGGCCTGGGGAGGAATAAAAAGAGACGTACTAGAGGTATAGCCAGGGCAAAGTTACCCAAAATCCTATATTTCTGGCCTCTTGCACAGGATGGTCTGGGTACTATTATAAAATTTTAAGTGTTTCTTTTATTACCCCAGATAAAATCCTGTGTTTGTCTGCTTGTGGTAGATGTGTAACATATAACAAATTCTTTTTGGTTGACTTTTTTAATTGATTTTTTTTTAGAATCTCAAAAGGAAAATAATTTCCTGTTGGGAAAGGTTTCGTCGTTTCGTCACTTCGAAGTTGACCAAAGATGGAGGAAATTCATTGGGTGTGTAACGTAGAGTAATTTATTGAATTCGTTCAAATAACCCCTTAACACCAGAATATACATATCTGAAGGCTAACAATAATTTAAAAAAAAATATTTCCCCACTCCCAATGAATATTTTTTTAATTTTACTTTAAACGACCCATAATGTTCTGCCTCCCTAATGCCAGCTGGGATATCATTCCGAATAGCCGGAGCTAAATACCTAATACCGAAAGCTGCACGTGTGGTGTCTCGGTACTCAACCATCAAATTATCTGCCTCTCTAGTCTCATACCCATGGAGTAATCGATTTGTGAGTGAATCGCTTGGATTCATTATACCCCAAAACCAGGAGCCACCCTACTTAAGATCACCACAAGCAACATATTGGAAGTAGCATGTAATACGGCGCTGCTAATCTGGTAGACGTTTTTCTTCTCCCTTAATGTGCTGAAAGAGGAGGAAGCGTCTTACATCGTCATCCAGATTGTGATGACGTGTTTCTAATAGAACTGTGTTTCTAATAGAGCGGATTTCTTAAAAAATAGCCACATGGTAAAGATGAATTCGATAATTGTTTAGTTCATTCAGGTTTTTTGCAAAGAGTAATATTTGTGATTTGGTAAATTTTACCAAATTTAGTTTACCTCTTGCTGCTAAAAAGAGGAATATATTAACAGTTAGCAAAAAACAGTGCACCATTCGCTTTGTTTGCCAAGAAGAAAATTTTTCCCGTTTTTGACTGGACATCGTCGGAAACAATACAATGTTTGTTATAGGAGAGAAAATATTGTCTGGAAAATCATTAATGTTGAGCTACGGCGATACCATATGATTATGCATATTGGATTTGTTTTTGCATCAATTGTCTCAATTGCATGACTGCATGGCAGCGTTCAACAGCACTTGCACAATAACACTACAAAATTGGGGATACAGGATCGGGAGGATGATGAACATAGTCCTGTCCATTTATTGTATCCTCAATTTGAGGTGCTATCTGGAGCCTACAGTAAGCAGAGTAATGAGTAAGATATTTGCGGCGGTTGCAGTCTTCACATGTGCTAATTGCGCTAATTATTATCAAAGATCTACACTGTCCAGTCATTACAAAGACCAACAAGAATAAAATACCCACAGTGAACAAACAAACCGGACTACAGAATGTAGAAAGAAAATATGAGAACTAAAACGACGCGGATATAAATAAAAGGTTTGAAGAACGAATTTACTTGTAAAAGGAATTATTCAGCAAGAAAATTCCGAAAGTAAGCAGAGAGATTTCGCTTATTATATATTTTGCGAAGTCGTAAAACATCCTGTTTTACGGAAGTTTAAGAGCAAAGTTACCCAAAATCCTAAATTTCTGGCCTCTTGCAGAGGATGGTCTGGGTAATATTATAAAATTTTAAGTGTTTCTTTTATTACCCCACCCCAGATAAAATCCTGTGTTTGCCTGCTTGTGGTAGATGTGTAACATATAACAAATTCTTTTTGGTTGACTTTTTTAATTGATTTTTTTTTTTTTTAGAATTTCCTGTTGGAAAAGGTTTCGTCGTTTCGTCACTTCGAAGTTAACCAAAGATGGAGGAAAGTCATTAGGTGTGTAACGTTGAGTAATTTATTGAATTCGTTCAAATAACCCCTTAACACCAGAATATACATAAATGAAGGCTAACAATAATTTAAAAAAAATAATTCCCCACTCCCAATGAATATTTTTTTTAATTTTACTTTAAACGACCCAATATGTTCTGCCTCCCTAATGCCAGCTGGGATATCATTCCAAATAGCCGGAGCTAAATACCTAATTCCGAAAGCTGCACGTGTGGTGTCTCGGTACTCAACAATCAAATTATCTGCCTCTCTAGTCTCATACCCATGGAGTGATCGATTTGTGAATGAATCGCTTGGATTCATTATTCCCCAAAACCAGGAGCCACCCTACTTAAGATCACCACAAGCAACATATTGGAAGGAGCGTGCAATACGGCGCTGCTAATCTGGAAGATGTTTTTCTTCTCTCTTAATGTGCTGAAAGAGGAGGAAGCGTCTTACATCGTCATCCAGATTGTGATGACGTGTTTCTAATAGAATTGTGTTTCTAATAGAGCGGATTTTTTTAAAAATAACCACATGGTAAAGATGAATTCTATAATTGTTTAGTTAATTCAGGTTTTTTGCAAAGAGTTAATATTTGTGATTTGGTAAATTTCATCATATTTAGTTTACCTATTGCTGTTAAAAAGAGGAATATATTAACAGTTAGCAAAAAACAGTGCACCATTCGCTTTGTTTGCTAAGAAGAAAATTTTTCCCATTTTCGACTGGACAACGTCGGAACCAAATCAATGTTTGTAATAGGAGAGAAAATATTGTCTGGAAAATCATTAATGTTAAGCTACGGCGATACCATATGATTGTGCATATTGGATTTGTTTTTGCATCAATTGTCTCAATTGCATGACTGCGTGGCAGCGTTCAACAGCACTTGCACAATAACACTACAAAATTGGGGATACAGGATCGGGAGGATGATGAACATAGTCCTGTCCATTTATTGTATCCTCAATTTGAGGTGCTTTCTGGAGCCTACAGTAAGTAGAGTAATGAGTATGATATTTGCGGCGGTTGCAGTCTTCACATGTGCTAATTGCGCTAATTATTATCAAAGATCTACACTGCCCAGCCATTACAAAGACCAACAAGAATAAAATACCAACAGTGAACAAACAAACCGGACTACAGAATGTAGAAAGAAAATATGAGAACTAAAACGACGCGGATATTTTGCCTGTATGAAATCGAGGCGTCTTCCATGCTGACAAAAAAAGATAAAACTATAAAAAAGCGAAAATCCCAAACAAAGAATAGGGAAAAAGAAAACTTAGAATAGGGCCACCAAATGGCTCCAGTATAAAAAAAAAAGTTTCCTACAATATGAACACTATAGGAGAAGAGCGCTAACTCGGCTTTACTCAAATTTTTGCGATCATTCTGTATTCTTCTGTTCTGGAATTAGGCCACTTCTGTTGAATAGTGATCTAAAACGTATTCACATAGATCAATACCGGTACTGCAAATTTCTTTTATATCTACCTCGTTCTTACCAGAATACAAAACCGGTTAAAAAATATTGTGTGACAGATATTACTGGTGCTTTCGAAAAATTATCTGCCAATCTAGCTATTGAAGCGATTTATAGGCTAGGATGTTTTCATCGCCTTATCTGTCTTTTTTCTGTATGTGATTTAATTTGTTTCTTGTAATTACTTTTGCTGTTTTTCTTTTGCATTTTACTCCACTTAACCTGTGTTTTGTAAAGTGGGTGATAAATAAATTATTATTATTATTATATATTCATGCCTACGAATATTATGCTACTACGGGGAGGCAACCCAAAGTAGATAAATTAGTTAAGAAACGAAGATTATGTTGCTTCCCCTTCAAGTCATCCTTATTCAATTCTTAACTGGTTCCCTAGTGATGGAAGGGGTACAGCTGTTGAATTCCTTGCAGAAAAAGTAAGAAAGCTCTGACAGTTTTGGAAAAAAATTTCATTAAAGAATAATTCAAATTTCTCAGCATCTAGTAGAAAAATACTGGAGATAATTCTTGGTTTCAGTAATGCACAAATGTTGCTCTAGTATAAGAAGACACAAGGGGTATTTATACTGCTCTCCTTTGCTAATTTCCAATTAAAATAAAATTTCTTATTTGAAATAGAATTTATTAGCTGTTTTAAGAATATTAATGGCTTAAGAATATGGTATATTAGCTTTAAAATATTATTTAAACAATAATTCTTTTACCATCTTGTCTGCTAAAAGTAAAAATAATTGTCTGCTTGTCTGCTAAAAGTAACAATAACAAAAAGTAACAATAATAATTTAGTAAAAGTGTAATTTTAGTATAAATTAGTAAGAAAATCATGGAATTTTAGTTTCAGAGTCTTTGAGAAAAGCTTCTTATGTTAGTCTTGGTGCTGAGAAGAAGTGCAGTGGATCTTGTTTATAATTGTTTAAATATACTTTTCTAGAATTTTCAACGACATCTGATAAAACTAAAACATCACTTCCTAGGCATAATTAAGTGTAAACTAATAAGTTTACATTTAAATGATTTCCACTTTACTCTTATATATTCTTCTTCAGAAATATTTTCCCCTGTTAATATCTAAAATAAAATTTGTCTATTGAAGGTAATTTTGTGTCACTTGTTTTTTCATAGATATTAATATATTCATAGGGATACATCCTTTTCTTTATTATTTCTTTAAATTCAACACTCAACATTCAACGCCAGTGACGATGAAACAATCAATAATCTAAATATTTTCAGATTCAAAACCACTGGAAAAATTTATCAGAAAATGATATTTAGAATGAAGTCAATCATAAATCCTTGAATATGATTTTTAACCAGCTCCAAATAGCTAAATGTGCTTTTTAGAACCAAGTGAAGCTGTCTAACCCAATGGAGTCCTTTGAGGGAAAAATTAGGAGACAAAAACCAACTATGCAAAAAGTTATGTGAAAAAATGACAAGAGGAGGATGATGTCAACCAGTCTACTGTTTCACTAAGACAGCAACCTCATTTATAAGACAACTAACAATAAGGTTCAATTGCCGCACAAGCCATAAGGCTTTTTGGCAATTTTTAGTATTGTTTTTCTAAATAAAATATCTATACAATGAATAAAAGCCTACCACGTCGCTGTGGAGACCGCCGCAGAGCAGCAACCCAGCCATAAATATTAACAAGAAGAAAAATTTCTAAAACAATTTGGCGCGGGGAATGCATTCGAATAGCAATAGAGTCGAATAAGATTCTATAAATTGTACAGCAATGTGAGTGGAGGGAGACATGACTGGCGTGTATCATTTTCTACTAAATTGTTACAAATACTTCACAACTACTGTGGCTGCACAAAGAAAATATATTTTATCGGGCCTGATGTGCACACAAGATGTTATTCTGATTAGATGGGGGAAAGCGAAACAGCTCGGCAGAAATTTCACAAATATTTCCTTATAGATCTAATTATCTAAATTTACGTGAAAAGAATCCCCTGAATTCGGTTTAAATTTTAAATGAACATGTGGGAAGTAACCATAATGTTAGTAATTTAAGGTTGATAATGTGCTTAATACTAAGTACAAACTCAGGGTTAATAAAAAAAGCTTCCAGACATCGTGATTGCCTCGGGATTCTGCACTTAAATGCACAAGGTTTATCAAGGATATATATTAAATACTTTGAATTATAAGATACGTGAAGATCTGTCAAAACATGCTGAAGGTATTTTTGAGTCTTTGTTCATTGAGGTATATACTTCATCCCGAGAGGTGATAATTGTGGGAGAAGTGCATAGACCACCAATTGGTTCTTCTTTGTTGTTTTTTCAAGTGTTTAATGAAGTTATTTTGTCTATGCATCAGCAGCCTTGTGAAATAATATTAATGGGTGATTTTACTGTAAACTTCCTGAAGAATAATAACTCAGTACCGGGTGATTTTCTTTAAGCGATGCTGACTCATTGCCTCTTACCCGCGATCATGATTCCAACTAGAGTTACAAAAAAGTCAGGTACTTTATTAAATAATTTAGTTTCTTCTCTAGTTGAACATGAAAGTACTGTTTTGATTAATGATATTTCAGACAATTTTCCCATAATTTGTGATTTGTTGATCCCAAATAAGCAAACCAAGCCTCTGATTCTTTAATCTGTCTGAAAAAAATCTTGCTAAGCTTAATGCTAAACTTCTTCAGCAGACTTAGGATTTTATTGGTGAAAGAAAAGAACTAGATATAAATTTTAATAAATTTGATGATATTGTTATACAAGCTTTTATTGATTATTTGTTCTAAAACTCCAAATAAAGTGACACCAAAAAAATACCGACCGCTAAACCCATGGATGACAAATGGTCTTCTAAAATACTCACAGCGGAAAGATTACTTATAGAACAAATATAATAATTGTCCTTCACTAGCTAACCTGCAAAAATTTAAAAGAACATAAAACGTTTATAAGTCACTGATTAGAAAGTCAAAACCACGTGTTATGTTTCGAAGTTTGGCGAAACCAGAAAAGATATGAGGGAGACTAGGGAAATTATTAATTCGGTGATTAGACCAGCTGCCCGTATTCCCAATCTTCCTAATTTACGTATTTGATCCGGATTTTGAACATTCTATGTTTCAGGAGTGGCCCTTGGATACTCTTTTACATGGCTCGAAAACCTTGGAACTGCACTACACTTCAGTTTTTTAATGTTTGTGTCAGTCATAAACACAATTACATGGGTTCGTTTTGAGGCCCATTCAACAGCTAGTTCCAGATTGGTCACGCAGTTCCAGATTGTCCAGGGCATCTGTAATACAGGAATCAATATTTGGAAAACATTGTTTTTTTTCAATTGATGTCTTAAGCGGTGAAAAATATTGGTTCATCATGACCCAAATACTGCCATCAGTTATTTGCGATTCGTTTGCTCCACGGGTATATAACCTTTAATTTATATTTCTGTTTTTTTTTGTTTTTTTTATATTTGGAATACATGGTATAATGAAGATTTGAAAGCTGAATTTGTCAAAAAAAATAAAAATTCAATTCCTATAGATACTTATTAGTTTTACCAACTATATGCTTGGAATCAATTTTTTATTTTAAGCTTAATTTTAATATGTAATGAACGTATTAATATGTATTAATCAACAAAAAAATGTAATGAAGGTAATTTTAATATGTAATAAAGCCAATGGACATTAAAAAAAAATTGGCCTTTTCTACCCTTAATTGCTGGCACATATCTGAATTGGTTGGAACCAATTCAATGTTTGTAAAAGGAGAGAAAATATTATCTGGAAAATCATTAATGTTAAGCTACGGCGATACCATATGATTGTGCATATTGGATTTGTTTTTGCATCTATTGTCTCAATTGCATGACTGCGTGGCAGTGTTCAGCAGCACTTGCAAAATAACACTACAAAATTGGCGATACAGGATCGGGAGGATGAAGAACATAGACCTGTCCATTTATTGTATCCTCAGTTTGAGGTGCTTTCTGGAGCCTACAGTAAGTAGAGTAATGAGTATAATATTTGCGGCGGTTGCAGTCTTCACATGTGCTAATTGCGCTAATTATTATAAACGATCTACACTGCCCAGCCATTACAAAGACCCGCAAGATTAAAATACCAACAGTGAACAAACAAACCGGACTACAGAATGTAAAAAGAAAATATGAGAACTATATGAAAATGAGAAAATGAATTTAATTCACAACCGATAACGCACTTAATTTCTTTTTTATTCTTTGAACGATTCCAAGGGTAACGTTCAAATTTATTCTTAAAATTTGTCATTGTGGATTTTTATTTGGTAGATGATAGATATGTTTAAAACCTGTAATGTACACTATTTCTTTGTTTTGCGTGTTTAGAGAATACAGACTATTTAGTAGTTCTCAATTGAAAGTCAGCAGTCAACATTAAAATTCAAAACAAATAGAAACTATTACGTAGAGGAGGGAGACCGCCTCCTCCTTAGAAACTTGCTTTTGACTCCAAAGTTTGTTTTTTGTTCCAATAATTTGGAATAACTCCTTAAACACGAGGTTCATTTAATTTAAAATAATAAAATTTTGTGAAAATAAGAGGTGCAATAAGGAGTGGGCTACCTTCATCATATCATATGTTTACGTTTTTTTTGTTTCAGCTTCTCTTCTGGTTGTTCCCCATTTCTTTAAAAGAACTGGCCTGGTTTTTACGGAATGGGCTTTGCATTGTGGTTCGGAAAATTATCGTCATACCACTGTCAAAACTATGGGTTTCTCTTCCCAGCTCTGCAAAGGAGTTATTGGAAGTAAGTTTGTTCAAAAATATTGGTTCATCATGACCCAAATACTGGCATCAATTATTTGCGATTCGTTTGCTCCACGGGTATATAACCTTTAATTTATATTTCTGTTTTTTTTTTTTGTTTTTTTTTTTGAATACATGGTATAATCAAGAGTTGAAAGCTGAATTTGTCAAAAAAATAAAAAATTCAATTCCTATAGATACTTATTAGTTTTACCAACTATATGCTTGGAATCCAATTAGTAGATTAAGCTTAATTTTAATATGTAATGAAGGTATTAATATGTATTATTAAACAAAAAAATGTAATGAAGGTATTAATATGAAGGTAATTTTAATATGTAATAAATCCAATGGACATTTAAAAAAAAATTGGCCTTTTCTACCCTTAATTGCTGGCACATATCTGAATTGGTCGGAACCAATTCAATGTTTGTAAAAGGAGAGAAAATATTATCTGGAAAATCATTAATGTTAAGCTACGGCGATACCATATGATTGTGCATATTGGATTTGTTTTGCATGACTTTGCGGGGCAGCGTTCAACAGAACTTGCACAATAACACTACAAAATTGGGGATACAGGATCGGGAGGATGATGAACATAGTCCTGTCCATTTATTGTATCCTCAATTTGAGGTGCTCTCTGGAGCCTACAGTAAGTAGAGTAATGAGTATGATATTTGCGGCGATTGCAGTCTTCACATGTGCTAATTGCGCTAATTATTATCAAAGATCTACACTGCCCAGCCATTACAAAGACCAACAAGAATAAAATACCAACAGTGAACAAACAAACCGGACTGCAGAATGTAGAAAGAAAATATGAGAACTAAAACGACGCGGATATTTTGCCTGTATGAAATCGAGGCGTCTTCCATGCTGACAAAAAAAGATAAAAACAATAAAAAAGCGAAAATCCCAAACAAAAGAATAGGGAAAAAGAAAACTTAGAATAGGGCCACCAAATGGCTCCGGTATAAAAAAAAATTTCCTACAATATATATTTACTTGTGCTAAGATCGAGAACCGCGAAAGTGAGAATCCGTCAAACCCATCATGGATCAAACCGAATTAGAATTGAATTAGATGGAGACATAGCTGAACGAAGATTCAGTAGGATCCCTCTCATCCGTTGTGGTTAAACCTATATCACAGAGAATAAGTTCACATAAGGACAAATCAGAAAAAAAATTGTGAATTGACGCATTGTTTTATTTTAGATACGACGAGTCATTTGTCGTCAGATTCCACAGATTCGTCTTTGGACCAAACTATTAAGGACGATTTTATGCAGATTTCATTCATGTGGAAACAAATAATAAAAGATGGGAAGAGGCCTACAAACCACTCATGTTTTATGCTATCTCCTTCGGGACATGTTTTTAAAAGGTATATCTGTTAACGTTTTGTCAAAACGAGAACCTCCTCCGATTTTTAGTGAAGATGTTGAGGCACAAGCTGTAACCTTGGTGAAGGACTGCCAGAAAGTCGAGTTTCCAGTAACAAAGGAGCAATTACGAAGCTCTTTGGGACAGGTAGCGAAAGAAAAGGATTTGTCTCCTAAACTTTTTAAAAGATGGGATACCAGGGGAAAGGTTCATGGGCAACTTTTTAAAACGAAACAATGACCTGACAGTGCGTATTGCGGAACCGACACATGGGGACAGGCGACCTTGACAGAAGAGAACTCACAATTTTTTCACCACTCAAAAAGAACAACTTCTGACAGACGAAAAACTTACTGAGAATGACTTTACAAATCCTGCCATATGGTTTAACTGCAACGAGACTATGATTAGGTACGATCCACCTTTGCCTGTTTTAGCACAGAGATCTAAAAACTTTTTAAAGATTGTGTGAATGAAAATGATGGGTTAACAGTGTTGGCCTGTGTTAATCCTAAAGGTGAGCATCCCCCCCCCCTCGCAGGTTGTGTACAAGGGTACTATGATAAACAAAAATTTCCCCGAAACAGTTCCACAAGATGTAAGGGAATTCCATAGCGAATCAGGAGGGATGACGAAGGATATATTTTTCGAATGTATGCAAAAATTGTTTTCCTCATGGCTAGCTGCAAAGGGTTATGAAAAGGTTGTTTTAACTATGGATGGCCAAACGAGTCATATATCATTGAAGGTATCTGCATTTCCTAAGGAAAAAAACATTACGCTATTGTGCATATTAACGAATGCCACTCACCTTTTGCAGCCCTTAAACGTAGGTATATTTAAGAACCTTAAAAATAATTGGAAGAAGCACGTAGACGTCTGGACAAAAGGAAACGTGGATGAAAAAGGCAATAGGATAGAAATTATCAATAGTGGTCCTCCGAAAGTGGTCTGGATGTCTTTTTGTCAGTATCTTTCATATATCATTAGACAAACCATGACCCCAGAGATATGTAAAAATGCGTTTAGGAAAAGTAGAATTTTCCAATGGAATTTGGAAATTCCTACAAACCAAAATCAAAATAATCAAAGATCATTTAGAGAGAAGCATTAAGCAATGTACATTACGGGACTTTCTCTCCAATGACGGACCAATTTGGACAGGTGCCACAGAAATGACTGGTCTATATGAATATTGCAGGTATGTGGAAAATGACTATCAGTCAGAAGTAGGAGCAACCTCAATGAACCTCTGGGAATCGGAAAGGAATCGGAAACGTGACTCGCAAGGGAATCGGAAGGATAAGGCCATTCGCAGGTTAATAAACCCTCAGGTAAAGGCTTTCTTAAACACATCAAGTTGAACTATTAAGTTCACATAAATTTTCCAGTTTATTCTTTTATCTGTGTTGCTGGTGTATTTTTTATTATCATAGTTATTTAATATCAAGTACCTGCTACCTGCAGCTCCTTCCAATAATTTTGAAACAAAAATGATATAGATTTCAGCAATTTAATTTTGACCATTCTATGTTTCAGGAGTGACAGCGTTAAGTTGGCCATGGACAGTTCAATTCTTAGAAGAGCGTGTGGGGTATAAATGGATCCATGTATTTCATTTTGCCAGTTTGATGGTTATGACGCTCTTTAACTCAATTGCATGGATCTATTATGCCCCAAAACCAGTACTAGCTGATCTGAAAGTGCCTAAACTAGCAAAACCTGGACATACAGACAGACCGACCGACAGAATTTGCGATCGCTTTATGTCACTTGGCTAATACCAAGTGCCATAAAAACAAAACCGAAAATAAACCGAATTTTTTGTGAAAAAGTCAACTTGTCGCTCTCACGGGTATGCCTTTGTAACTCTAGATGAAAAAATTGTCTCTTCAGACTTGAACATAAAAACTGGCAGTCAAGTCCCCGATCAGGGTTGCAACACGGTGCTTTTGAGGGTTAATGAGCTTTCCATCAATAATCTGGCGGTAATACCGTTACAGCATATTATCACACCGCCTTTTAAAGCATAATTTTACATTATGCTTTAAAAGGCTATGAAAAAATATTAAAAACACTTATGTTAATATTACATAAATATTTATGTAAATAAATGCTTACACTTAAAGCATTTATTTACATTTTAAATAAATGTTCTGACATGCAAATATCGATTTCTAATCATCTTTCTAATATTGCCTAGCCATGGGAGCTGTTTTATAAGTGTAGTAATAATTTGAAAAATGACCTGTGATGTCACTAAATGTGATCATGCAAAGACTTACCGAAAAGCTCCATGACAAAGAAACAACAAAACGCAAAGGATTTATAAATTCTAAATGAACTTATTCTTTAGAATTGTCCTGTTAAATGTCTGTAAGGGAATTCCATAGCGAATCAGGAGAGATGACGAAGGATATATTTTTCGAATGTATGCAAGAATAGTTTTCCTCCTGGCTAGCTGCAAAGGGTTATGAAAAGGTTGTCTTAACTATGGATGGCCAAACGAGTCATATATCATTGAAGATATCTTAATTTGCTAAGGAAAAAAACATTACACTATTGTGCATATTAACGAATTTTACTCACCTTTTGCAGCCCTTAGACGTAGGTATATTTAAGAACCTTAAAAACAGTTGGAAGAAGCACGCAAACGTCTGGACAAAAGGAAACGTGGATGAAAAAGGCAATAGGATAGAAATTATCAATAGTGGTCCTCTGAAAGTGATCAAGATGTCTTTTTGTCAGTATCTTTCATATATCGATAGACAAACCATGACCCCAGAGATATGTAAAAATGAGTTTAGGAAAAGTGGAATTTTCCAATGGAATTCCCTTCGCGTAGATTTTAGTAAGTTAGCTGACCTAAGGTCAAATCAGGATGTACTTAGGCCAAAAAAGAGTGTAATTTTACCAGAATGTGCTGGAATAGACCTAAAAAACACAACAAACAACAGCCAGGGTTTAATAAATAGCTCTATAATTATAGGACAACCACTTCAACAAACCAAAATCAAAATAATCAAAGATCATTTAGAGAGAAGCATTAAGCAATGTACATTACGGGACTTTCTCTCTAATGACCGACCAATTTGGACAGGTGCCACAGAAATGACAGGTCTATATGAATATTGGAGGTCTGTGGAAAATGACTATCAGTCAGAAGTAGGAGCAACCTAAATGAACCTCTGGGAATCGGAAAGGAATCGGAACCTTGACTCGCAAGGGAATCGGAAAGATAAGGCCATTCGCAGGTTAATAAACCCTCAGGTTAAGGCTTTCTTAAACCCATCAAGTTGAACTATTAAGTTCACATAAATTTTCCAGTTTATTCTTTTATCTGTGTTGCTGGTGTATTTTTTATTATCATAGTTATTTAATATCAAGTACCTGCTACCTGCACCTCCTTCCAATAATTTTGAAACAAAAATGATATAGATTTCAGCAATTTAATTTTGACCATTCTATGTTTCAGAAGTGACAGCGTTACGTTGGCCATGGCCAGTTCAATTCTTAGAACAGCGTGTGGGGTATAAATGGATCCATGTATTTCATTTTGCCAGTTTGATGGTTATGATGCTCTTTAACTCAATTGCATGGATCTATTATGCCCCAAAACCAGTACTAGCTGATGTGAAAGTGCCTAAACTAGCAAAACCTGGACATACAGACAGACTGACCGAAAGAATTTGCGATCGCTATATGTCACTTGGCTAATACTAAGTGCCATAAAAACAAAACCGAAAATATACCGAATTTTTTGTGAAAAAGCCAACTTGTCGCTCTCACGGGTATGCCTTTGAAACTCTAGATGAAAAAACTGTCTCTTCAGACTTGAACATAAAAACCTGCAGTCCAGTCCCCGAACAGGGTTGCAACACGGTGCTTTTAAGGGTTAATGAGCTTTCCATCAATAATCTGGCGGTAATACCGTTACAGCATATTATCACACAACCTTTTAAAGCATAATTTTACATTATGCTTTAAAAGGCTATGAAAAAATATTAAAAACACTTATGTTAATATTACATAAATATTTATGTAAATAAATGCTTACACTTAAAGCCTTTATTTACATTTTAAATAAATGTTCTGACATGCAAATATCGATTTCTTATCTTCTTTCTAATATTGCTTAGCCATGGGAGCTGTTTTATAAGTTTAGCAATAATTTGAAAAATGACCTAAGATGTCACTAAATGTGATCATGCAAAGACTTACCGAAAAGCTCCATGACAAAGAAACAAAAAAACGCAAAGGATTTGTAAATTCTAAATGAACTTATCCTTTAGAATATTCCTGTTAAATGTCTCTTTTCTGTTCGCCTTGGTGAAGTAAAACCTAAAAAGTGTCGCCCCATTGAACTAATGTTTTGCAGCACTGTTGAAAGAGATGTTGCTTCTTCCTTCCTATCAAATAATCTGTCGAACATAAAGGATACATTTACAGGCCTCGGATTTTCTCGTGATCACACAAATACCGAACTTAAGCATAAGAAAAGTACGATGTTCTGAAGCAAAAACTTCAAGAAAAGGAATCAGCAGGTGGATCAGGTTGGAAGATTAAAAAAGGCAAACCGGAACTTTGGAGAGTGAATTCTTTCCGTGGGGAAACGATGGAGTGATTTATCTGCGCTTGATACAAACGCAGACTGTTTACCTTTAAAAATCGATGAGTTTCAAGCCCTAATATCAGCACTCAAACCTCATGTCACCATTATTACGGAATCACTAACCAAGAACTGTCAACAGCTAGATGTTTATTTCTAGTAAGTATGTGACTATAATCTCATTGAAAACAATAGTTATGAGCGTGGAATTTTATTTATGATCATACCTTGTTAAAGTATACGGAAGTTTATGGCCCAATCTCATCAGGTATAAGTGAATGTTTTGTTATTGATGTGAAGTTACCTGGGTCCAAAAGTGCTTTTACAGTTGTAGCCACTGATCGTAGTCACAGTGTTAGTGTATTGTCTATATTTAATAGTTAAAAAAATATTCCAGTTATTTGTCCTCTGTTTCTTCACTTAGTTCTCTAAGTTTCTAGTAGTTGGTGATATTCACCTATCCTCAATTGACTGGACCTAAAATACAACGCAACCTTCTGATAAGCCTTTTGAAAAATCAATTCGTACAAACTTTTAAAGAGTATTACCTGCATCAGTACATTAAAATTCAAAACAAATAGAAACTATTACGTAGAGGAGGGAGACCGCCTCCTCCTTAGAAACTTGCTTTTGACTTCAAAGTTTTTTTTTCGTTCCAATAATTTGGAATAACTCCTTAAACACGAGGTTTATTTAATTTAAAATGATAAAATGTTGTGAAAAAAAGAGGTGCAATAGGGAGTGGGCTACCTTCATCATATCATACGTTTACGTTTTTCTTTTTTTTTGTTTCAGCTTCTCTTCTGGTTGTTCCCCATTTCTTTAAAATAGCTGGCCTGGTTTTTACGGAATGGGCTTCGCATTGTGGTTCGGAAAATTATCGTCATACCACTGTCAAAACTATGGGTTTCTCTTCCCAGCTCTGCAAAGGAGTTGTTGGAAGTAAGTGTTTTCAATCTAATAGGATATTGTTTCTTCCTTCATCTAACAGTTAATCTGAGCCACTTATTTACGAAAATAATATGACCACGCATTGGGCCACACTTTGGATAGTTGGACGGAGAACACAAGGTGGATGGAATGGCGCTGAAACAAAATACTTAGAAGAAAAGTTTCTGAGCTATTTGTCACATGTCCATTCTTACAAATTACGATTCGGACTGCGTATACGCTATTCTTTGAATTTGACGAAAATATGTAAAACCTCAATAATAATTTGCTGAAATGGATTGTAAAGAAAAAAGTTAATTTTTTTCCCTTGCTTTGATTGTTGCTAATTTTCAATTAAAATAACATTTCTTTTTTGAAATAGAATTTATTAGCTGTTTTAAGAATATTATTGGCTTAAGAATATGGTATATTAGCTTTAAAATATTATATAAACAATAATTCTTTAACCATCTTGTCTGCTAAAAGTAACAATAATTGACTGCTTGTCAGCTAAAAGTAACAATAACAAAAAGTAACAATAATAATTTAGTACAAGTGTAATTTTAGTATAAATTAGTCAGAAAATCATGGAATTTTAGTTTCAGAGTCTTTGAGAAAAGCTTCTTATGTTAGTCCTGGTGCTGAGAAGAAGTGCAGTGGATCTAGTTTATTTCATCGATCTCTGCAAAACTTTTGTCACAAAAACATCTGACGTAATTCTCGAAATTCCAGGGTATGCTTTGCAAAAAGTGACCACACATAACTATGAGCAAAGATGGTCTTGCAATTTATAAATTAGACACTTTGAATTATAAGATACGTGAAGATCTGTCAAAACATGCTGAAAATATTTTTGAGTCTTTGTTCATTGAGGTATATACTTCATTCCGGGAGGTGATAATTGTGGGAGAAGTGCATATACCACCAAGTGGTTCTTCTTTGTTGTTTTTGCAAATGTTTAATGAAATTATTTGTCTATGCATCAGCAACCTTGTGAAATAATATTAATGGGTGATTTTACTATAAACTTCCTGAAGAATAATAACTCAGTATCGGCTGATTTTCTTTAAGTGATGCTGACTCATTGCCTCTTACCCACGATCATGATTCCAACTAGAGTTACTAAAAAGGCAGGTACTTTATTAAATAATATAGTTTCTTCTCTAGTTGAACATGAAAGTACTGTTTTGATTAATGATATTTCAGACAATTTTCCAATAATTTGTGATTTGTTGATCCCAAATAAGCAAACCAAGCCTCTGATTCTTTAATCTGTCTGAAAAAAAATCTTGCTCAGCTTAATGTTAAACTTCTTCAGCAGACTTAGGATTTTATTGGTGAAAGAAAAGAACTAGATATAAATTTTAATAATTTTATGATATTGTTAAACAACCTTTCATTGATTATTTGTTCTAAAACTCCAAATAAATGCCACCAAAAAAATACCGACCGCTTAACCCATGGATGACAAATGGTCTTCTAAAATACTCCCAGCGGAAAGATTACTTATAGAACAAAAATAATAATTGTCCTTCACTAGCTAACCTGCAAAAATTTAAAAGAACATAAAACGTTTATAAGTCACTGATTAGAAAGTCAAAACCACGTGTTATGTTTCGAAGTTTAGCGAAACCAGAAAAGATATGAGGGAGACTAGGGAAATTATTAATTCGGTGATTAGACCAGCTTCCCGTATTCTCCCAATCTTCCTAATTTACGTATTTGATCCGGATTTTGACCATTCTATGTTTCAGGAGTGGCCCGTGGATACTCTTTTACATGGCTCGCAAACCTTGGAACTGCACTACACTTCAGTTTTTTAATGTTTGTGTCAGTCATAAACACAATTACATGGGTTCGTTTTGAGGCCCATTCAACAGCTAGTTCCAGATTGGTCACGCAGTTCCAGATTGTCTAGGGCATCTGTAATACAGGAATCAATATTTGGAAAACACTGTTTTTTTCAATTGATGTCTTAAGTGGGGAAAAATATTGGTTCATCATGACCCAAATACTGGCATCAATTATTTGCGATTCGTTTGCTCCACGGGTATATAACCTTTAATTTATATTTCTGTTTTTTTTTTTTTTATATTTGGAATACATGGTATAATGAAGATTTGAAAGCTGAATTTGTCAAAAAAAAAAAAAATTCAATTCCTATAGATACTTATTAGTTTTACCAACTATATGCTTGGAATCCAATTTGTATTTTAAGCTTAATTTTAATATGTAATGAAGGTATTAATATGTATTAACAAAGAAAAAAAGGTAATGAAAGTATTAATATGAAGGTAATTTTAATATGTAATAAAGCCAATGGACATAAAAAAAATTGGCCTTTTCTACCCTTAATTGCTGGCACATATCTGAATTGGTCGGAACCAATTCAATGTTTGTAAAAGGAGAGAAAATATTATCTGGAATATGATTAATGTTAAGCTACGGCGATACCATATGATTGTGCATATTGGATTTGTTTTTGCATCTATTGTCTCAATTGCATGACTTTGCATGGCAGCGTTTAACAGAACTTGCACAATAAAACTACAAAATTGGGGATACAGGATCGGGAGTATGATGAACAGTCCTGTCCATTTATTGTATCCTCAATTTGAGGTGCTTTCTGGAGCCTACAGTAAGTAGAGTAATGAGTATGATATTTGCGGCGGTCGCAGTCTTCACATGTGCTAATTGCGCTAATTATTATCACAGATCTACACTGCCCAGCCATTACAAAGATCAGCAAGAATAAAATACTAACAGTGAACAAACAAACCGGACTGCAGAATGTAGAAAGAAAATATGAGAACTAAAACGACGCGGATATTTTGCCTGTATGAAATCCCAAACAAAGAATAGGGAAAAAAGAAAACTTAGAATAGGGCCACCAAATGGCTCCGGTATACAAAAAATTTTTTTTACAATATATATTTACTTGTGCTAAGATCGAGAACCGCGACCGTGTGAATCCGTCAAACCCATCATGGATCAAACCGCAGCACATTATTGGAATGCAAAATGACGAGAGGGCACTGGAAAAATTGGCAAGGATGGCAATTATCATAACCAATGCTGTAATGGTATATGTAATGACTGAATGAGTCATTGCAATGATTGCATGTTTCCTGGGCAAAGAGGGCTACAAACCACTCAGGTTTTATGCTATCTCCTTTGGGACATATTTTTAAAAGGTATATCTTTTAAGGTTTTGTCAAAACGAGAACTTCCTCCGATTTTTCGTGAAGATGTTGAAGCACAAGCTGTAACCTTGGTGAAGGACTGCCAGAAAGTCGAGTTTTCAGTAACAAAGGAGCAATTACGAAGCTCTTTTGTTACGAAAACCTTTTAATTCCTTCCGTTTTGTGATAGAGATATCAAGTTTTAATAGAACTTAAATCATTGGGGGACCGTGATTTTTTTCCCCTATTAAATAAAGCAGAAATTTTTTTTAAGCTCAAGAAAGGGCAATCCCACAAAAATGTTTTAGCATACCTACAAGGAAAACATTAAAAATCTGCACAAAGGAAATATCATTTGAGCAATGAAGCAGCCATGGAAGTTCCCTGTAGTATTATCCGCTTTGATTTAAATCATTATCGACATAGGGAACGTAACATTTCATAGTCTTTTCAGTCAAACCACATATTCGCAATAGCTCTTGAACGTTTCTTGTTCCATGGGAGAACAAGAAACGAGGAATGCTAATGGATCCTTGGGACAATCAAGCTCGCAAAATAATTTTAAGTTTTCGAACCCTATTAAATATAGCCTACAGAAATACCACAATCTAAAAAGCTTATATAGAAAAACTTGCCACCTAGAGTCAGTCAAATACAGATTTTCTAGATGGTATTCAATCTTATGCATAGATAAACCATGACGGAAGCTTACACTGAAAAGCTTAACAGCATAAGCCAAATATACCTAAAGTTTATAAATGGCATTAACCATGACCTACAGATATACCGCCACCATGGAAATTTATAAGAATCAGAAAACCATCAAAAATCAAACATACCTAGATTTTCTAGATTTCATTTCGTACTCAAGATAAGTTTCTCGTGACAAACTACAACGATCAAGATTGGTGTCAGAAATAGTGAGCAAGGTTGCAAATAGGTGGTTGAAAGAGCTCTGCATCTCGGGCCAGAATTGTTTTGGAAAACAATAGTTTCCTTACTTCCCGTATGTCAAAGCTTTGTTCTAGATTCAGTTTACAGTGACGTATTGCCAATGCCTTAACATATATAACAATAATCGTAAAAAGTAGAGGGAAGGCCAATTTAAACGTGTATTCCAAGTTCAAAACCATTGGACAGGAGACGCATTCGATTGGATATAAAGCAAATAAAAAAAAGTGATACGAGAGTGCTTCGTTGGTGTTTGTAACATTGACTATTTATGTAGTTACTACATAATTAGTTGCGTTGTGACCAATTATGTGTTTGTACAAAATTGGAGCAGTGTTCGTGTATATGCTTTCACTTCTCAGAAAAATTTCACGCAAAAATGTATTATGCTTGGGCTAGAATAGTAATTTAATTGATTTAATAACATGGACTTTAGAGTAATCTTACTATTATTTACTTTTTTATTCTATATGCAATCCTTTAGAATAGTGCTTATCATTTCAATCTGATTTCTATTTTCGATTAGCTAAATAAGAGCTCTAATTCCTAATAATTTCCAAAAATAATTTCGAATATTAAATAAAAAATTAACTAGCTAGTTGCCAAATGCTAGATGGCGCTGAGGTTTTTTTTTTGTCGACACTTATCACCAGTTCCCAATCTGTTAAGTTACTCATATTATTTAGATTTTGAACATGAGTCATCAGTGGAACATGAATCATACTTTTCCACTCCTTTGGGGAGAAGGCCTGGCAAACGACAGTAAGATCTAATGCATATAATATAATAACACATAACCTATAATAAAGTAACATGTAACGTATTTAACTAATGACGCAGTAGACGCAGTTGAATACTTAAAGTGCTTCGCTTACCTGTCCTGCCCAATTCGACGCCTCATCCCACCTAGACTGGATGATGGTTATCCCGTGTCGTATAACACTAACTGCATCTGGATGACACTTTAAAAGAATATCATTGGCCAACACCAACGTTACATTCTTTTCATGCTCCTTTTCATTTAGTTCTTCCAAGAAACGTTTATGGTCACCAGGTTCTATCAAAATTATGCTTATTATACTATATGCTTTTGCACGTATTATATAATATATCAAAATAACACTAAATTATAGTTATATATTAAATTTAAAAAAATTATATGGCTAATCTAACCCTCTTTTGTCCAACGCCAAGGGGAACGGGTTGAAACTTTTAGTGAGGATTATTTTAGGAGGAGGACACTTTTTGCTTGGGGTGGAGGATGTATGTATATTTGTTGAAGAAGAAACATATTTATCGTATCATGTTAATATCAGCTTAATTAACATTTGTCAACAGCAATGTATAACTTTGATTGTAAATAGTAATAAAACATAATCGAGAAAAATTAGGACTTACTGTAGCAATACCATTAATCTTCTATATATATAAAAATAAGTTGTCTGTGTGTTTGTGTGTCGATTTTATGCTATCTCCTTCGGAACATATTTTTAAAAGCTATATCTGTTAACGTTTTGTCAAAACGAGAACCTCCTCCGATTTTTAGTGAAGATGTTGAGGCACAAACTGTAACCTTGGTGAAGGACTGCCAGAAAGTCGAGTTTCCAGTAAAAAAGGAGCAATTACGAAGCTCTTTGGGACAGGTAGCGAAAGAAAAGGATTTGTCTCATAAACCTTTTAAAAGATGGGATACCAGGGGAAAGGTTCATGGGCAACTTTTTAAAACAAAACAATGACCTGACAGTGCGTATTGCGGAACCGACACATGGGGGCAGGGTGACCTTGACAGAAGAGAATTCACAATTTTTTCACTACTCAAAAAGAACAACTTCTGACAGACGAAAAACTTACTGAGAATGACTTTACAAATCCTGCCATATGGTTTAACTGCAACGAGACTATGATTAGGTACAATCCACCTGTGCCTGTTTTAGCACAGAGATCTAAAAACTTTTTAAAAATTGTGTGAATGAAAAGGATGGGTTAACCGTGTTGGCCTGTGTTAATCCTAAAGGCGAGTATCCCCCCGCAGGTTGTGTACAAGAGTACTATGATAAACAAAAATTTCCTCGAAACAGTTCCACAAGATGTAAAGGAATTCCATAGCGAATCAGGAGGGATGACGAAGGATGTATTTTTCGAATGTATGCAAGAATTGTTTTCCTCATGGCTAGCTGCAAAGGGTTATGAAAAGGTTGTTTTAACTATGGATGGCCAAACGAGTCATATATCATTGAAGGTATCTGAATTTGCTAAGGAAAAAAACATTACGCTATTGTGCATATTAACGTAAGCTACTCACCTTTTGCAGCCCTTAGACGTAGGTATATTTAAGAACCTTAAAAACAATTGGAAGAAGCACGCAGACCTCTGGACAAAAGGAAACGTGGATAAAAAGGGCAATAGGATAGAAATTATCAATAGCGGTCCTCCGAAAGTGGTCAAGATGTCTTTTTGTCAGCATCTTTCATATATCATTAGACAAACCATGACCCCAGAGATATGTAAAAATGCGTTTAGGAAAAGTGGAATTTTTCAATGGAATTCCCTTCACGTAGATTTTAGTAAGTTAGCTGACCTAAGGTCTAATCAGGATGTACTTAGGCCAACAAAGAGTGTAATTCTACCAGAATGTGCTGGAATAGACCTACAAAACACAACAAACAACAGCCAGGGTTTAATAAATAGCTCTAAAATTATAGGCCAACCACTTCTAAAAACTAAAATCAAAATAATCAAAGATCATTTAGAGACAAGCATTCAGCAATGTGCATTACGGGACTTTCTCTCCAATGACGGACAAATTCGGACAGGTGCCACAGAAATGACTGGTCTATATGAATATTGGAGATCTGTGGAAAATGACTATCAGTCAGAAGTAGGAGCAACCTCAATGAACCTCTGGGAATCGGAAACTTGACTCGCAAGGGAATCGGAAAGATAAGGCCATTCGCAGGTTAATAAATCCTCAGGTAAAGGCTTTCTTAAACCCATCAAGTTGAACTATTAAGTTCACATACATTTTCCAGTTTATTCTTTTATCTGTGTTGCTGGTGTATTTTTTATTATCATGTCTCTTTTAATGTACTAAAAGAGGAAGAAACATCGTACATTGTGATCCAGATAGTGTGCGCTATTGTATTTGAGACTCTTCTGCCACGGGTTTTTCTTCAGCTGCGTAGACTCGCAAGAGAATCGGAAAGATATGGCCATTCGCAGGTTAATAAACCCTCAGGTAAAGGCTTTCTTAAACCCATCAAGTTAGACTATTAAGTTCACATACATTTTACCAGTTTATTCTTTTATCTGTGTGGCTGGTGTTATTTTTTGTTATCATTGTTATTTAATATCAAGTACCTGCTACCTGCAGCTCCTTCCAATAATTTTGAAAACAAAAATGATATAGATTTCAGGAATTTAATTTTGACTATTCTATTTTTCAGGAGTGACAGCGTTAAGTTGGCCATGGCCATTTCAATTCTTAGAAGAGCGTGTGGGGTATAAATGAATCCATGTATTTCATTTTGCCAGTTTGGTGGTTGTGACGCTCTCCAACTCAATTGCATGGATCAATTATTCCCCAAAAGCAGAAGCCAACCTCCTTAATATAACGGCCAACACTATATTACAAGGATTGTGTAATATGGCGCTCCTAATCTGGAAGGCGGTTTTCTTCTCTTTTAATGTCCTAAAAGAGGAAGAAACATCGTAAATTGTGATCCAGATAGTGTGCGCCACTGTATTTGAGACTCTTCTGCCACGGGTATATAACCTTTGATTTATATTTCTTTTTTTATTTGGCATACATGATATAATGAAAGTGTCAAAAAAATGTTATTTTTGGTATAATGAAAGTGTCAAATTTTAATTTTAATATGTAATGAAGGTATAAAAGCTATTTAAGTTTAAAGCTATTATTTAATATCAAGTATCTGCTACCTGCTGCTCCTTCCAATAATTTTGAAAACAAAAATGATATAGATTTCAGCAATTTAATTTTGACTATTCTATGTTTCAGGAGTGACAGCGTTAAGTTGGCCATGGCCATTTCAATTCTTAGAAGAGCGTGTGGGGTATAAATGAATCCATGTATTTCATTTTGCCAGTTTGATGGTTGTGACGCTCTCCAACTCAATTGCATGGATCCATTATGCCCCAAAAGCAGAAGCCACCCTGCTTAATATAACGGCCAACACTATATTACAAGGATTGTGTAATACGGCGCTCCTAATCTGGAAGGCGGATTTCTTCTCTTTTAATGTCCTAAAAGAGGAAGAAACATCGTACATTGTGATCCAGATAGTGTGCGCCATTGTATTTGAGACTCTTCTGCCACGGGTATATAACCTTTGATTTATATTTCTTTTTTTATTTGGCATACATGATATAATGAAAGTGTCAAATTTCAATCTTAATATGTAATGAAGGCATAAAAGCTATTAAGTTTTAATTTTGGATGTAAATTCACTCAATGCACTAAAGCCAATGAACATTAAAGAAAAAAAATGGCCTTTTCGAGCCTTTATTGCTGGCACATATTTGTCATGCGGCTCCACCACGCCTAGGGTGCGTGGCTCGTTCCACCTACCAACTATGCTGAAATCTCTTTTGCTTGGGTCAAGAGACAGCAGACAGCAGAGGTACTTTCAAGCAAGTTTAACCAGTCTATGAAACCAAGTCTGTTTCTTTACCATCACTCTAACAGACAGCTTTTTTTCTTTTCTTTTTTTTACTGCAAATGAGATCCTCACTCCTATACCTTTTTAGTCCCTGATAAATATCATCTGACGAATGTTCTTCATTACTTCTCGAAGTTATAAGTCTGAATTGACAAGTAGGTATGTATTGACAAGTATTTACAACAAATATGCTTTGACTTCATTTGACGCATTTCTGCTGATTTGTTAGCTGAACTAAATTGCACCTTGTCGTTTTGGCATAACCTGAAGCTGCTGATCCATAATGAAGAGTTGCAACTTCTTTTATCTGAAGTGGTCTTTTCTAAATTTTCAAATAAACTAAATGACCTAAATTACTTCTCAACAGGATATTTATTTCCCAATTACCATTTCAATTACAATCTAGTACATGCTTAGTCATTCCCATTAGCGTACTGACTTTGCGCCCAAATAAACAGGTTATCCATCAACCTCTAATATTTGTCCTCCAAAATTGGCTTTATTCCCACATTAAACCTCTCATTTACTCCTAAACTAAATTAAAAAAACATGCTTATCTACTGAAAGTAAGTAGCAACTTTAAGATTCAAAACGAACACAAAGCATTCCGTATGTGAAGGGGTTACCCCTTTCTTCCTTAATACCTTGCTCTCTGAGATAAAGTTTGACTGTTCTTTCCATTTTTTTTTGTAACGACTCCTGAAATACAATGGCATTTTAAATAGAACAAGAAGCTTTTTCTAAAAATACTAAAAACTTTCTCGTAAAGATTGAAAGGTGTTAAGGATGGGGGAAACCCCTTCATACACGAAATAATTTTGTTCGCTTTTGTCTCTTTTTACGTCTTAACCGCCTAAAAAAAAATTTTCGTTTTTGTTTTTTGTCTTGAAAAACTTCATTTTTTCTGGGTGCAACAAAAAAATCCTTTTTAATTATGAGCCCATTCAGACATAAGAATGTTTTAAGTTATTCGTGACTATTTTTCTTTAGTCCAGTGCGCTATTCATGATAGACCTGTGCTACTAATGATAAAGGGAAAATATACATAAGAGCCCGCCGTTCAGATCAATTCTTAGAGCATGTTATCGTATATTAGAGCAGCTATTTATTTTTTTTTTTGAATGGTGCCAGTTTTATTTTCCCACGTTATTTTAGATAATATTTCCTCTATGTCGATTTTCTACTTTAAAATTAAGCTTTTATTTAAAAAACCTTTAACCGTAAAGTCAAAGATCGTAAAGTTTTTTTTTTCGCTGAAGTAATACACAGAATAAACAATTTTTTTTATAAAATGAATTTAATTCACAACCGATAACGCACTTAATTTCTTTTTTATTCTTTGAACGATTCCAAGGGTAACGTTCAAATTTATTCTTAAAATTTGTCATTGTGGATTTTTATTTGGTAGATGATAGATATGTTTAAAACCTGTAATGTACACTATTTCTTAGTTTTGCGTGTTTAGAGAATACAGACTATTTAGTAGTTCTCAATTGAAAGTCAGCAGTCAACATTAAAATTCAAAATAAATAGAAACTATTACGTAGAGGAGGGAGACCGCATCCTCCTTAGAAACTTGCTTTTGACTCCAAAGTTTATTTTTTGTTCCAATAATTTGGAATAACTCCTTAAACACGAGGTTCATTTAATTTAAAATAATAAAATTTTGTGAAAATAAGAGGTGCAATAAGGAGTGGGCTACCTTCATCATATCATATGTTTACGTTTTTTTTTTGTTTCAGCTTCTCTTCTGGTTGTTCCCCATTTCTTTAAAAGAACTGGCCTGGTTTTTACGGAATGGGCTTTGCATTGTGGTTCGGAAAATTATCGTCATACCACTGTCGAAACTATGGGTTTCTCTTCCCAGCCCTACAAAGGAGTTGTTGGAAGTAAGTGTTTTCAATCTAATAAGATATTGTTTCTTCCTTCATCTAACAGTTAATCTGAGCCACTTATTTACGAAAATAATATGACAACGCATTCGGCCACACTTTGGATATTTGGACGGAGAACACAAGGTGGATGGAGTGGCGCTGAAACAAAATACTTAGAAGGAAAGTTTCTGAGCTATTTGTTACATCTCCATTCTTACAAATTACGATTCGGACTGCGTAAACGCTATTCTTTGAATTTAACGAAAATATGTAAAACCTCACTAATAATTTGCTGAAACAGATTGTAAAGAAAAAAGCTAATTTTTTTCCCTGGCTTTGATTGTTGCTAATTTCCAATTAAAATAAAATTTCTTATTTGAAATAGAATTTATTAGCTGTTTTAAGAATATTATTTGCTTAAGAATATGGTATATTAGCTTTAAAATAATTTATAAACAATAATTCTTTAACCATCTTGTCTGCTAAAAGTAACAATAATTGTCTGCTTGTCTGCTAAAAGTAACAATAATATGTTAGTACAAGTGTGATTTTAGTATAAATTAGTCAGAAAATCATGGAATTTTAGTTTCAGAGTCTTTCAGAAAAGCTTCTTATGTTAGTCCTGGTGCTGAGAAGAAGTGCAGTGGATCTAGTTTATAATTGTTTAAATGTACTTTTCTAGAATTTTCAACGACATCTGATAAAACTAAAACATCACTTCCTAGGTATAATTAAGTGTAAACTAACAAGTTTACATTTAAATGATTTCCGTTTTACTCTTATATATTCTTCTTCAGAAAAATTTTCCCCTGTTAACATCTAAAATAAAATTTGTCTATTGAAGGTAATTTTGTGTCACTTGTTTTTTCATAGATATTAATATATTCATAGGGATATATCCTTTTCTTTATTATTTCTTTAAATTCAACATTCAACGCCAGTGACGATGAAACAATCAATAATCTAAATATTTTCAGATTCAAAACCACTGGAAAAATTTATCAGAAAATGAAATTTAGAATGAAGTCAATCATAAATCCTTGAATATGATTTTTAACCAGCTCCAAATAGCTAAATGTGCTTTTTAGAACCAAGTGAAGCTGTCTAACCCAAAGGATTCCTTTGAAGGAAAATTTGCGAGACAAAAACCAACTATGCAAAAAATTATTTGAAAAAATGACAAGAGGAGGATGATGTCAACCAGTCTACTGTTTCACTAAGACAGCAACCTCATTTATAAGACAACTAACAATAAGGTTCAATTGCCGCACAAGCCATAAGGCTTTTTGGCAATTTTTAGTATTGTTTTTTTTTTAAAATAAAATATCTATATAATGAATAAAAGCCAACCACGTCACTGTGGAGACCGCCGCAGAGCAGCAACCCAACCATAAATATTAACAAGAAGAAACATTTCTAAAACAATTTTTCTCGGGGAATGCATTCGAATAGCAATAGAGTCGAATAACATTCTATAAATTTTACAGCAATGTGAGTGGAAGGAGACATGACTGGCGTGTATCATTTTCTACTACATTGTTACAAATACTTCACAACTACTGTGGCTGCACAAACAAAATATATTTTATCAGGCCTGACGTGCAAACATGATGTTATTCTGATTAGATGGGTGAAAAGCGAAAGAGCTCGGCAGAACTTTCACAAATATTTCCTTAGAGATCCAATTATCTAAATTTACGTGAAATGAATCCCCTGAATTCAGTTTAAATTTTAAATGGACATGTGGGAAGTAACCCTAATGTTAGTAATTTAAGGTTGATAATGTGCTTAATACTAAGTACAAACTCAGGGTTAATGAAAAAAGCTTCCAGTCATCGTGATTGCCTCGGGATTCTGCACTTAAATGCACAAGGTTTATCAAGGATATATATTAAATACTTTGAATTATAAGTTACGTGAAGATCTGTCAAAACATGCTGAAGGTATTTTTGAGTCTTTGTTCATAGAGGTATACACTTCATCCCGGGAGGTGATAATTGTGGGAGAAGTGCATAGACCACCAAGTGGTTCTTCTTTGTTGTTTTTTCAAGTGTTTAATGAAGTTATTTTGTCTATGCATCAGCAACCTTGTGAAATAATATTAATGGGTGATTTTACTATAAATTTCCTGAAGAATAATAACTCAGTACCGGCTGATTTTCTTTAAGCGATGCTGACTCATTGCCTCTTACCCACGGTCATGATTCCAACTAGAGTTACTAAAAAGTCAGGTACTTTATTAAATAATATAGTTACTTCTCTAGTTGAACATGAAAGTACTGTTTTGATTAATGATATTTCAGACAATTTTCCAATAATTTGTGATTTGATGATCCCAAATAAGCAAACCAAGGTTCTGATTCTTTAATCTGTCTGAAAAAAATCTTGCTCAGGTTAATGCTAAACTTCTTCAGCAGACTTAGGATTTTATTGGTGAAAGAAAAGAACTAGATTTAAATTTTAATAAATTTTATGATATTGTTAAACAAGCTTTTATTGATTATTTGTTCTAAAACTCCAAATAAAGTGACACCAAAAAAATATCGACCGCTAGACCCATGGATGACAAATGGTCTTCTAAAATACTCACAGCGGAAAGATTACTTATAGAACACATATAATAATTGTCCTTCACTAGCTAACCTGCAAAAATTTAAAAGAACATAAAACATTTATAAGTCACTGATTAGAAAGTCAAAACCACGTGTTATGTTTCGAAGTTTAGCGAAACCAGAAAAGATATGAGGGATACTAGGAAAATTATTAACTCGGTGATTAGACCAGCTTCCCGTATTCCCAATCTTCCTAATTTACGTATTTGATCCGGATTATGACCATTCTATGTTTCAGGAGTGGCCCGTGGATACTCTTTTACATGGCTCGCAAACCTTGGAACTGCACTACACTTCAGTTTTTTAATGTTTGTGTCAGTCATAAACACAATTACATGGGTTCGTTTTGAGGCCCATTCAACAGCTAGTTCCAGATTGGTCACGCAGTTCCAGATTGTCAAGGGCATCTGTAATACAGGAATCAATATTTGGAAAACATTGTTTTTTTCAATTGATGTCTTAAGCGGGGAAAAATATTGGTTCATCATGACCCAAATACTGGAATAATCATTTGCGATTCGTTTGCTCCACGGGTATATAACCTTTAATTTATATTTCAGTTTTTTTATTTTGTTTTTATTTGGAATACATGGTATAATGAAGATTTGAAAGCTGAATTTGTCAAAAAAATACAAATTCAATTCCTATAGATACTTATAGTTTTACCAACTATATGGTTGGAATCCAATTTGTATTTTAAGCTTAATTCTAATATGTAATGAAGGTATTAATATGTATTAATAAATAAAAAAAATGTAATGAAGGTATTAATATGAAGGTAATTTTAATATGTAATACAGCCAATGGACATTAAAAAAAATTGGCCTTTTCTACCCTTAATTGCTGGCACATATCTGTCATGCGGCTCCACCACGCCTAGGGTGCGTGGCTCGTTCCACCTCCCAACTATGCTGAAATCTCTTTTGCTTGAATCAAAAGAGAGCAGACAGCAGAGATACTTTCAAGCAAGTTTTGCCAGTCTTTGAAACGGACAGCTTTTTTCTTCTTTTTTTTTACAAGGACAATTAGCTTTTTTACAAGGACAATTAGCAAGATGGTCACACTGCTATGGCAGAATTCGAACTCTTGGTCCAGAATTGCCAAGCACTGTATCAATCCACTGTGCTGCATCAAGGGTAGCAGCAAATGGTGTTGAAAAGATATCGGACGTAATCAAAATTGAAGAAAACAAGAAATTGTGGTTAGAAGATAAGTGACAGCGGAAATCAGAACGAGTCACTAACGAAAATGAAGAAAAAACTATCTAGAAGAGCGAAGGCAAAGCAAATTGAAATCACAAAAAAACATGTAAGCCTAAAAATAATTCTTTCTTCTTCAACGGCTAACATTCAAGACTTCTAGCCAAAGATGGAGTATAGTATCGACTGTTAAAAAAAACAACTATTTGCAGCCTATTCCAAAAATATCATTAGCAACTTATCTAAATAAAACACTACCGGCTATTTCTTTCAGTGTCCTAGGTTAGTTGCTCTTTTCTGTTACAAACCATTTCCGGTAACTGAGGTAAGTATAGGTAGGGTTGTGAACAGAAAAACCCGAGGAATATTCGAAATATATCATGTCATTTTTAAATTATTTTTAGCTCACGGACTAATTTTCATTCTCAAAACTGATCCCAGCCTGGCTAATAAACTACAAATAAGGAAAATTTTGAACTTTAATGAATAAATGGTAAGCAGTGACGTAAAAATAAATATTTTTGGGGAGAAGTATTTATTGAAATTGTAATTTTCGTTAAAAAAAAATACTAAAATAGCCCAATAGGATATTATGAGGTAACTATACGTCGGCCAATGTCTGTAAATAGCAAAAGCAAATCTCCGCGAGTTTAATGTCTAGTCAGCACTGAATCCACAAAAAAGACAGTAAGAAGACGGATAAATTGTGATCGATTTCGTAGCCTCATTTCTGTAAATAATACATTGCGTTTACAGTTTTTACAGGTGAATTAGGTGCAAATGCTTCAATAACCTTATAGGTGTTTTACGCTGCCTTTTAGACAGAATCACTGTGTACGTTGTTAAATTAACTTTCGATAACAAGAAGACAGCCAAAAATAGTTTTGATTTATCCCAAAACACATGTAAAAGTATTCTGTTTATATAAGACTTGGGAGATTAAGCTTGAAATTGCGGCTTTTTCCTACTCATTTAGTCAATGTTAGATTTATAAGATCAACTAGGTTCGAAATAGTAGTTTGTAGTTCTGAAGGTTTTCTGGCCACTGCCATAACCGGTTTTTCTAATTGTTTCATTTATATTTTACTATAATTTGGTCTTGTTCTCTGTCTTTCATCGGGTTTAACTTGAAAATCTTTCGCGCTGAACACCGCGGACATTATTACGGCTAAAGAATAAATTCCAAATGTGAATACATACGTCTGGTGTCAAGTAAAATGAAACGAAAATAGGCTAGGAATGAGGTCTACGCATTACTAACATCAGCGATCACAGTGGCGGAATTCTAAACTCAAAATAAGGGCTGACGATTTTGTAAATGAAAAGTAACATGAAAACGACTTTATGATATTTAGAACAGCATGTAAAGGGTAGTTTAATACTCTTCTCTTTTCTTTTTTTTTGTCAGCATCGCATCTATAGAGTCTCAGTTTAACTTTCAATGTGTGAAGGCCTCTTTTGTGATAGGATTTGCGAGAAAATGCGTATCTTGATTGTTTAGCAGTGAATAGTGTTAAGAATCGCACCATACTGTAGACAATTAAGTGCAGAACGGGAGAGCTAAAGATCTGTCATATTATTCAGACTAATCTGAATTGAATTTAAACAAAATGGGAATAGTTGTGGAAAAAGTCAAAGTCATTGCCAATTGTAAAAAAGCCAAGACAGATTGTCCAATTAAGTGGGCAGCCCAGTCAAGGTTAATTTTACCCCCCCCCCCCTTGACTGCCGTTGTTAATGTCTCCCATTTATGCTACACCTCTCCGTGCATGCATGTCCCTCCACAATGCCGAACTAGAGTCAACCTGTTTAGGTTCTACCTTGCCTTTTTCGCAATTATAATTGCCAAATTGACAACTGTCGATTATAACTGACGAAGGCAAATTGTTTATATATAGTCCAATTTGCCTATATATAGCCAAATTTGCCTATATATTGGCAGATATTGTCAATACATCCTTACTTTAAGCGGCGGGCATAGGCTAGATGGGATGAGGGTCTGAACGTAAAGATGGAAATAGACACATTAGCCTTGATAATAAGAATCTATATCTGCACACATTGTGCAGGTCACAATAAAATGGGACTGCACTTAGAGTAGAGTCTGCACAGGGTTACAGAGTTTTTATGCAAGTGCTCTAACTATTAAGTAAGCCTGTATATATTTTTGCGTGAGAGGGGTTGCCTGAAGCCTTAAAAAGTGCATTTCTAGGACGAAAGATTTCAACTTTTCTTAAATGGTCATTCAGATCAAGGGACACATAATGTTTTGAAGTGTTATTTTGCAAAGGTCACTTTAATACTCTTCTCTTTTTTTTCTTTTTTTTTTGTCAGCATCGCATCTATGGAATCTCAGTTTAACTTTCAAGGTGTTAAGACCTCTTTTGTGATGGGATTTGCGAGAAAATGCGTATCGTGATTATTCAGCAGTGAATAGTGTCTATAATCACATTACATCGTAGACAATTAAGTGCAGAACGGGACAGCTAAAGATCTGTCACATTATTCAGACTAATCTATGTACAAATCAAAAAAAAATATGAATAAACAATCTTGTGAATATTGAAGATCCGAGAAATGAACATGGCTACTGACAACCGGGTTTGACTCTTACTTTCGACCAAATGACAGTGCCAATGGCTTCGAGCATTGATGCAGCTAATCAAAATGATGACGAAATTCTTTGTCCCGTCAAACAACAAAAAGTTTCTCTTTGCTATTAGGTTTGCTGAAAGTTTTCGGAAATGTAAGAAAAAGGCCCTGGTGGGAAGGAAAATGTCAAAGAAATATGCGACCGGATCCTCGTTCTACATCATAATTTTATATAAGAGAACTCAGAACTACTTCGTAAAGAGAATCGCCACCTGCAAACAGTTGTGAAACTGCAAGAACGTATTGGAGACCTAAATAAAACACCCCATTTCTATGCTTGGGGTTGCACAGCCGACTGTGACCTCATCCCGTTCGTTTACATCTGCCGTACGTGGCCAAAAATTCGGTTATTCTTGAACCCGTAGAATATGACAAAAATAGTGATAAACATCTGGGCCAAAATGATTTACAAAAGCTGACCAAAAGTTTTTACCAGGCTATCGACAAAGACAGTAATAATTTTGCTGTGAAAAAGACAGTACCTGCGAAGAATGGAAAAATTATATTTGAACTGGGTTCCGATTCTGATGCAGAAGAGGCAATTTCTGCATTTAACAAAAAAGTAGAGGTTACCAAATAACAAGAAAGTAGAGGAAAGTAGAGGTTATAAAATACAAAGCTGTACAAACTATAAAGCTGTGCAAGTGAAGAAAAAGATAACGAGAATAATCGTATAAGACGTCACGGAGTGTGAAGATGCCGATTCGTTCCGCACAGAGTTCTTTCGAAGCAACGATAATGTAAAAGACACGGTTGATCATGGTGAGCTACTGAAAGGTGTCACAGTGTTGTGGAAAGATAGAAACCGTGTGAATGTCGTACTTGGAGTTAGCCCGAAACTCCAGAAGTCCATCTTGTTAAATGGTCACGTGAAACTTGGCTTCTTGTTGAAGCGCTGTGAAGACTAAGTGTTCCCGATAAAGTGTTCAAATTGCTGCCTTTATGGCCACCGAGCAACTGAGTGCAGAGGCACGCAGTTCTGCTCTTTTAGCATGGGTAACCATTCATTTGATGATTGCTCAATATCATTTCCTGATCGCTCATCGTGCCGTGCTTGTCACCATAGCAAGACCATTGGAAGCCCGCATGCGTTGTTCGAAATTAAAAAGTGCCCAACTGCACAAAAGATTATAGCAAAACTGAAAGACAGGATCCTGTATGACGAGGGTCAATAATGTTGCAATCAGGCAGTGTAAATAATGGGAGTAAATCATTGTCTTTCATCCAGATTGACTTGCAGCATTCTTTCCATTCAATGGTGCAGTTACAACAAACACTTGCAGAAAGAAAGCCGGATGTTGTTCTGCTGCAGGAACCCCATGTTAATAAGTTCGGAAAGCTTTCGTGTATTCCCAGAGAATACGGTTGTTTCTCAAAAATTGATTACTATAGAAGATTTTTTAGTGCAGCTGTTTTAATTTAAAAAATGTTATCGTGCAGATATTAATTATGATGATTCGTCTAATGAATGTGTAACTGTGTCTATTTATTTGCCAAGTCATAAAGTTGTTATTTCGTCAATATATTGTCCCCCATCAATTCAGTCAGTACCTGATGTATTAGCAGTGACTGATGGGTTAAGCAATCATAGTAATCAAATTGTTGGTGGTGACTTTAATGATAAAAGCCTGATTTGGATGAGAAGTTGTAATAGTGATCGAAGAGGAAAAGAATTAGAAGATTATTGCTAATAAGAATTTAGTTGTTAATAATGACCCAGATGCGCCGACGTATTACGTCGGCTCTTCTAGCCCTGATGTCATAGCTGTGGGTTTTAATCTAGTTCAGTTTGCTAAGGAATGATCATTTTTATATTTTTTTTGTAATAGTGTTAGATGTTGTGCAAGGTGTAGAAACTTTCCCTCTAGAGTATGATTATCGTAAAACAGATTGGATAATATTTAGTACAGTTTTACTAAGTAGAATATGTGATGTGTATTCGCTTCCTGTGTCGCCTGTACAAGAGATAGATGTGGTTGTTGAAAGTTTTAGAAAGCTGTTTTTTGATGCCACTGCTGATTCTACCCCAGTTTTTGGTAGTAAAAGATCAAAAAAGTATGCTAGGTGGTGGAATCCGGAATTGACAAGATTAAGGCACATTTATAGAAGGAATTTGAGACTTTATAAAATTTTAGATGATTTAGAAAGTGAAGTAAATACGAAAAATTCCTTAAAGATTATAAATGTGAAATTGTAAAAACTAAGAGAGAAGATTGGAAAAAGTTTTGTGAAGAAAGAGCTAGCTTTGATCCATGGCAAACTATTCACAAGATATGTCGGTCAGATGGCGGATGTATTCAGCCTGTGCATGTGTTAAAAGATGTAACAGAACTTCATCACTGAAAAAAGCAGGTGATGAACTTTTGGCAAAGTGGTTCCAAAAATATGACAGTGTTAATATATGATAGTGATAATATGTCCCATTCCAATGTGAGACAAGTTCAAAATTTTGTTCAAAATGTTACTTCTGGAGTAGATGAAATTAATGCTGATGTTTTAAAAGATGCTATTGATTCTTTGAAACCAATGAAAGCTCCAGGTCCAGATGGAATCTTAAATTTTGTTTTGAAAAAAATATTAATGTGATAACACAGTCTTTTCTAAAAATCATAAAAAGCATGTTTAAATTTATGTTATTTTCCTAAGGAATAGAAAAAACCTAATGTGATAATTATTTTGAAAAAAGGAAAGAAAAATGATGTGAGTCCCCGTTCTTATCGCCCTATTAGTTTACTTTTGAATTTAGGTAAAGTATTTGAAAAAGTAATAATGCATAAACTGAATAATTTAAGTTCTGAAAAGAATTGGATTTCTACTTTGCGGTTTGGATTTAGTAAGGGGAAATGTACAATTGATGCAGTAGATAATGTTGTCACTGTTGTTGAATATAATAATTTAAAAAAGAAATTTACTTTATGTATTTTTTTTACATTAAAGGGGTTTTTGATAACGCTTGGCGTCCAGGAATAATTATAAAATTGAATTATGGTTAATTAATATAAATGATCTTTTGAATGAGAAAATTGACAACAATTGTATTATACAAGCTTACGCAGATGATATTTGTATGATAATAAGTTTAGAAAGCATTGGTCAACTGGAAGAAATAGCTCAGAAGGCGTTAACAAATTTTGAGGAGTGGGCTGCTAAAAATCAACTTGAATTTCATAAAGACAAAACTGAAGCTGTTTAGTTTACAAATCACCATAAAGTTCCAAAAATTACTCTGAAATTTGGTGGTGATATTATTGAAGTGAAGAAAAAGGTAAATATTAGGGCGTTATTTTGGATAGAAAATTATTGTGGACAGACCATGTTGTTAGTAGAATTAATTCAGCTAAACAATATTCAACTCGTCTTTTATGTGCGGCAAATAGAACATGGGGCTTAAAACCTTTTGTGTTGAGGAAACTGTAAAAGTCGGTTGTAGAAAGTACAATTTTATATGCTTTTCCAGTTTGGATCGCTGCTCTTAAGAAAAAACATATTCTGAGAAAAATAATATCAGCACAAAATATTTTGATGTTGACAATCTCCAGATCGTTTCCTGGTGTAAGTCAGAATTAATAACAGCTATTTCTGGTGTGTTACCTATTCATATTAGAGCTTATGAACTGACTGCATTAAGGTATGCTCGCAAAGGCCGCCCTCAAAATTGGCCAATGTTTACTCCACCTTCTTTCCCTTTAGCTCAAAGATAGTCTCTTCATAGTATTTTTACGAATGAAGTTGTTTCTGAATAATTCGGACCAAGTATTTTTGATGATAACTTTATTTTAAACCTTCAGTTACTCAAATCCAAGTTATATGAAATGTGGTATAGGGATTTTTGAAATTCAATTGGCTATTGGCCAAGCTGTTTCTTTTCAAGTCCAAATGATTTAATTGCTGCTGCTTTTTTGAGCCAAGATACCAGTTAACACAATTTATTACTGGCCATTGTCGTCTTAACGGTTTCCTCCATAGAATTGGTAAAGTTCCTTCTAGCTTGTGCCATTGCTACAAAATTTTTGAAAATTGCATCCATCTCTTATTTGATTGTCCTTTATATTATACCCAGAGAATGTTTTTGTGCCTATCTGAACTAGGTCTTAGCTTTCCTTTTAGTTTGAATTTGGTAGTGAATAATAAGGATGTTAGAAACCTTGTTATTGTTTTTTTTTAAACAACAGGAAGATTATAAATTTCGTAGTTGGTGATCATTGGTTGTATAATCATTTTTCTTCATTTACGAGATTAAGATGAGATTAGTGGTTTGTTGTTTTTTTTTATGTCATGTAGTTTTAGTTTAGCATATAGTGTGAAATACCTTGTTTGGTTTACTCACGAATAAATACTTACTTACTTAGATCGTATCTATGCGCCATCTTGCCTACATTAACTATTTATATCTATGATAGAAATTAAGTTATTCGGCCCATAACTGTATACACTGTTAAAAACAGTATGCACTGTTAAAAACAGTATTAAAAAATTGTTTGTACATTTAAATATACATTGCGAATTATAACTAATTTTCCCAGAATATGGCTTGTTATAAAATCCTTATGAATTAACAGCCTCTCACAGAAGATTCTTGATCTAACGAAATTTTGATGGGACAGAATAAAAGAAATACAAAACGTCATTAACTTTGAAAATAGGTTTTTGCCAAGATTTTCCGTTTAAACGGTCTATCTTCTGACATTTTGGGCGAGAAGGTTACGCAATCACACTCTTTTGTTCACCCTTTCAACCCACCTTCAACGGCAAATTAAATTTCCAGACAAACTTTCTAATTCATTAAACAAAGCATCCATTTAAACATCTGCGAGAAACTTGCGACATCACACTCTTTTATTTACCCTTTCAACCCACTTTCAACAGCAAATTAAATTTCCCGACAAACATTCTAATTGTATTACCCAAACCATACGGATTACGGCTTTTACAGCCAGAGAGGGTGTAAGAGAAAACAGTGGCCAATGATGGATTTGGATGCAAAAATGGATATTTACTATTAAAAGACTTATCGAACCGGCAACAAACCAATCAGATGTCTTATTTACTAGTTTGTGATGCCACGACAAGGAGCTTTATCACCCGGTCGAGCAAAATATATTGATTTTATAAATTAATATCGACGAGTAAGAGAGTTTGTCCAAGAACTGTCTTAATAAGAAAGAATATTTCACCAGTAGACACTAAATACCATAATAGAACCATAAGACAAGGTTAGTAGCAAACACAATCATGGACAAAAACAAAATCAATATAAACAGAATCAAAGTAAAATGTAAACGAAAATGAAGGAATGATATACAGCAAAAAAAGTAACAAAAACACTAAAAATATCAAAGCAAATATTATACTTCCTCATTTTTAACTACTATTAGATGCTAGCCAAAACAAACGTATCCTTCCCAATTTTGTTCTTCTTTAGAAACAAGGCGATAACATGTATTCCTTCATTAAATAGCACTTAACCCTTTACTCGTCCTTTTCATAATACTGGCAAAACATGCAAAAACAAAAAAGGAAAAGACATAGCAAACAATAGCATGCAAATATGTAAACAGCGCAAGCAATTCATTTCTTTCACAACAAAAACTGACGATGAGAGAAAACATTTCCCAAGTGTCACGTTACTTAGGATTCCAAACACATTGAAAGGTTACTCTCCTGATAAATACATTTTTCTGGAGCTTCTTCAAATCGAAAGTCGAATAACTTTAATTCTCTTCACAACACACTATGGATCAAATATATAAGATTCCCTACACCTCTACACGTCAATGAAGGAGACATGGGGCGAAGGGGTTTTGTTTATTGTGAATTTTAAAAAGAGGAATTGATGTATATAATTGAATGAGGGGGACACTTTATAACTTTGGGTAACAAGGAAGTATCTAGGGAGGAGAGGGCAAGCTGGTCCTTGCTTTTGCCTGATTTGTGGAAGTATGGATGAGATTGTGGGTCATAGGATGTATTGAGTGTGTAGAATTGAGTGAGTTGACAAATAAAGTGAATGGAGAGAGTGAGTTTTATAAGAGATGGCTAGTGAAAATAATGAGGTATGAATTTCTTGCAAGTATCAAAATTTAGGACGATATCTCAGGTTTGCAATGGAGCACAGAAGTAGATTTTGTGATTTGTGTTTCTCTTTGCTTGTGTTATGTAAAGTTTATGTTTATGTAATGATATTTATTAAAAAGTAAATTTTCCTTTTTGTTTTGTACTGCCAAGTCTCTAGGACTTTTAGCGCAATAAAAGTTACTTACTTACTAATAGGAAGTGATCGCTGGAACCATCAGTCCTCTTCTCCATTCCTCAGGGTTCGAAAATAAATCACAAAATAACTAAAACATGAATTTCCCCCTAAAAGATCAAAATTAAGTTTTACGTAGCTACATACCTTCTCCTAAATTAAATCTTCGCGCTAGCCAGTCCCGATGCCAAAGATAAGTGACAAACGAACCTTCCACCTTTGCCTTCTGAAACACCTCAGTTGATATTTATTAGTCTATTTGTTTTATTTTTATAGCACCCAGTCTTAGAGTCTCTTCTTAAAGCATTTTATCTTATTATTAGTGTCATGAAGCAAAGGCCCTTTGGCTATGCGGCACAGAAAACAAAACATACTAGTATTTATATACAATCTACTCGTTGATATTTAAGATTGAAACTTTCAGGAATGGATCTACACCCCAAAGAGGGCACGGGAAGGTGTTCTTAATCTACATCATCCAATTCTTGCCTACTTCCAAGATTTTTCTGGCTGCGTTAAATCTGATTTCATTTTCAAGGGACTTTCAAGGATTTTGACCTGGATTTTACTCCTATCTGAATTCTTCTTTTAAAAAGACAGAAACTATTTCCAAAGAATTTCTCAAGCCTCCCAGGTAAGAAAGAGAAAAAGATAAAAGCTTGAAACTACCTTCCCAAAGCTGAAAATAGGATCCTCATTCTTTAAGTTAGCTTCATCCACTAGTTACAGCCACTTCCCAAGTTCATAAGAAATCGGCGTCCCAGAAGAAGAGAAGGAGTAAAAGTGGGTAGTAGTCAAAACATCCCCAAACCTTAAATGTAGACTATAGGTATGTTGCTGAAGGTCTTTTTCACCTGGCATGATAGATATACGAGTTAGCGAGGCCCATCTTCTTCTTTTTTAACATCTACTTTTTTAATATTAATGTATTGTTACAATCTTAAAGAGGGTGGAAATGAAAGAAGATAATTGTCACTTGAGTTAGGAGTAGCTATCATGTGTTTCACCAAGATAAACTACGGAATTACGGCCCAGGATCCAGCGCCTACTTTATAAAATCCACATAATAAGACAAAAGACTATATTTCATTCGTAGTAAAAGTGATGCTTTTTTATAGCCTAAATATTAGATTTCATTTTTCATAAAAGACTAGGAATAAAGAATTGAATTTTGAACAGATTCGAATTAAAGAAGCCAAATAAACTACCAATTTTTAACTTAACCAAATACTAATGAAAATTTAATGGCAAACCATTCTCTTACTCATCCACAAAACGATTTCATTTTGAGTTCTAGGCTATACTAAATAAATATCTGTTTCATAATTTTAATCAAGCACCTTCAAAAAGAATAATGTGAAAAAATTACTACTTTCAACTGAAATTAAATTTTTTAAGTAGTATGCCACTAATGGCAATTACACTGCCCTACCCCGTATTTTTTTATTATTATTTTATTTAACAATAAAATAATTTTCTCTAAACGTTGCTAATGTCTATTCATCTCGCCCTAAGCCCTCTTGTATTAGCGAGAAATGTAGAAATAATACGTCTTAAAGTAATTTTATACCAGACCTAAAAACAAAATTTGAAGAAAGTCACAAATAAAATATTATTAAATCTTAAGTTGATCCATCAATTTGTTGCCAATATACCTGAGTGCTACATCCTTAAAGTATTTATGTTTTCTTTTCTATTTTTTTCTGATTTTTCGAAATTAATTTTGTTTGACAAAATATTTGATTTTTTTACTTGAAGTTACAGAAAAGACGGTCATCCCCTTTTAGCTTTAGTCGATGTTCTTACAAATCACATATATCTATAGTGTTAATATTCGTCAATAGTTAAATTATAGGGTTACTAGTCTTTCAAATTACCCCATGAAAGGCAGAACTATTACAAGGGCTCATCTTTCATGTTGATCATAAAGATGGGTTATACAACGTATACCCTTCAGATATTACTTGTCTGCATACGTACTTGTATTCAGCAATTCGAACTCTTTAGATTCACAGTTGAGACATAATGGATCATACCAAGTTTGTGGGTGGTATTTAATTAGTTTTGCAGTTGTGCCCTTCAAGTTAGGAAGACCTTGTCATTACTCGATGATTCTCCTACCGTGTTTGATATTCCCGAATTTCCCTTATTTTTTACTTCGTCCTTCCTGGAACAACTACGCATTCGAATTCAAATCCCACATTTTTTGGGGGGATTGAGTAATTTAATGTTCGTATATTTAACTTCGACTTTCTCGTAAAAATATATCGACTTATTTTAAATATATGGGAATTTTAACAATCCATTTTTTTTTTCAAGAAGAGTGTTGGCTTGTCACGACAGATTAATCTAAAGAATTTTGATTAATACTACGATATCAAAATTTAAATTTAATGTAGTATTAATACCATATAAAGTATCAATAAAATAAACTCAAAATATTGGTCAGGTCTGTGAACGTATTTGACTATTTGGCTTGAACCTAAAACTTACATGTTTTGACAATTTTCTTTTTGGCGAAACTGCTTTCTTTTCAATATTCTTTTAAGACTAACAGAAATAAAACTTAATAATTAAATTTAAAATTGTTCCCGTTGCTTTCTTTATAAATAAATTAATTTTTAACTTAATAAACATTTAATTAACTTTGGAATATAACATATTTTCGATATACTCCAAAATATATATTTTAATCATCCTATATATAAAGCATATGATATATTACATAGTGAAAGATTAAACCCACAATCAAAATCCTAGGATGAGATTTTAAACTAAATAAGAAAAAAAATATATATGTTAATAATTATTTGTTCAAAAAAAAATTATTTAGTAAACATTAATTACAGATAAGCAATGATGATCTTAACATTTTTGATGACCATGTGGATACATACCTATGCACAAGACGTCGTAAAACATGGAATAATATTCAAACATGAAAATTCACTTCTATCTAGTAACAACGCTTGGAAAATATTTATGAAGCTACACCCTAAACCATTCGAAACGTTCTTCCAACAAGTAATAAGACTGGAGAAAAATTCATATGACCTGAAAGAATCAATTTTTCAATTCCTAAGATCGGACAAGGGGCTACAAGCAAGCAAAAGCACCAACAAGGAAAAAAAGATACACCATCCCCTACTTACCCGAAACTCAAAACGAAGAAAATAGTTGACGATTTCCATGCAAAAAGGCAGAAATTGATAAAGCCATTGGACTCAGAAAGGGCATAGAAAAAAAGAAAAAGGTCAACTAATGAAAACCAAAACCCAGATACTAATTAAGAGACCCAAAATATAATTAAACCAATTGAGACCCAACTTAGACAGAGGAAATTCTATTATGGACAATATGCATTATTAAATGAATTGCCTACAGTATGGAATTTCTTCAAAGAACTATGGAGTAGATCAAAATCGGCTAACACAGCTGAGAAGAAACCAATAAAAGAAGAGATAAGTTTCTCTAAAATAAAACCAACAGAAGTTCAAACAAGAAATGTAACAGATATCCCTCTAAACACACAAGAAATCGCTCCAACTAAAACCCAAACAACCAAAATTGAATCTGACCTTGCAACACGAACAAATAAAATACCAGAAACAATAAAGGGTTCAAATTGAAAGGGAAATTCAAAGGAAAATAAAGGGAAATTGAAGTGAGCCTAAAATGGAGGATCAATAATCAACAAACTACTGGATATGATACAAGACCAAGAGAAGAAGTGGTCCTTATTGTCATTTTTGCTGCATGTAGCAATACCCCACTGCCAGAATTTCGAAACAACTATCTTTTGCATAAAAATTGTGAGCAATCTGTAAAATGGCGTTTCCATGGAGAGAAACAAAGCCTCCAAATATTACCTCATATTTGACTCGAGTTGTCGGAGAAGCTAAGTCTCCAAACATCCCCTTGCAATAGTTAGGAGAAGGAAATTGAAGTGAGAGTAAAATGGAGGATAAATTATCAACAAACTACTGGATATGACGCAAGACCAAGAGAAGAAGTGGTCCTTATTGCCATTTTTGCTGCATGTAGCAATACCCAACTACCAGAATTTCGAAACTACAATCTTTTGCATACAAATTGTGAATATTATGTTAAATGGTGTTTCCACAAAGAGAAGCAAAGCCTCCAAGCATTACCTCGCGGTTTGTTATTAACTTCGTTGAAATGTGTCAGAAGTAAAATTCGGTTGTTCAAGACTCAGTAGCAGTCAATTCTACCGATCAGTGAATTCAAGTGTATTCCTTTTTCAGAGAGTTGAAGTATGTTTTAGCGAATTATTTGTTTTTACATTGGTTGTTAACCTTTTGCTTTTAATTGTTGCTTGTTTCCATTTGAACAACTTGAAAGAAACTAAAGTGAAAGTGACACTTGCATCTATTTAGAATCTACTTAACCCAGAATAAACACTAGCGTACAAAAATCATCCTAGCATACCTGGAAGTGCCTAAAGTAGCAAAACCGGGAAAGACTGGCAGACAGACAGACCGACAGAATTTGTGATCGCTATATGTCACTTGGTTAATACCAAGTGCCATAGAAATAATAATTAACGAGACCTACGGTAATCAGTCGGATAACTTTTAAACGACCACTCAGTATCACCTTAAATCAGGTATGGTGAACTAGTCATTCATATCGCATCAGACATGGCTTCACAAAAAACGAAAAAAGGAGAAGAAAAGCTTATTCTATTTGTTCGTAATCCGATCTGATGAGCTTTGAATTACGTTTCATAAGTGCATTTTTATTCTTGTCATGTGACTTCTACCAAATCTGGTCATAGTGCAGCCCAACTTCTTTTCATTGGAGGATGGGGGGGGGGTGAATTCAATGATTTCCTTTTTTTAACCAAACATTTTTATTTTAAAATCACCAACGAAAAACCAATTATTACTGGTCAGCCATGCTGCACAAAAAGAGATCAAGAAAAAGAATAAACCCAAAAGAGATTTTTTCCAGTCTGATGAGGGCAAAAATCCGTTTGACAAGTGTATTTGACAAGTATGAAAAATTTCGCTGCTGCAGAATCCAGCAAGGACAAAAAATAGAAGAGAAATCCCTAGCTACATATTTCCCTTCTCCAACTCGATACACTAAGAATGGGGTTCTTCAAGTCTATTTTTGTTTTGTTGCTCCCAGTTTGGTCATAGTGCAGCCGTTAGCTAGTGTAAGATACCAAAATTTTTGGAGGGCTTAATTTTTGGATATCCTTACTTCTACTACTTACCAATATCTTAAAAGAATACGAAAAGAGAAATTACTATTGCACACCCATGCTGCACAAAAAATTTAGTAATAAAACAAAAACGTGTTTTCTGACTCGATGAGGACATTTGGTACTTGCCATTTATCTACATTTTCTCCAGATTCAGTGCAGCCATGAACTATGTATCCTGTCTATTTGATCTACAAAGCCAACAACTAGGCTTAAAAAAGTTTAAGTTCATGGTAATCTTTTTAATACATGGTAGTCATGGTAGCCTTATTAGTTTTTTTGGTACAATTTCTTTCTTGTTGTACAATTCTGCAGAACAACAAAACAGAGAAAAATACTATATTTTTTCTTCTCCGACTGGACAAGCTCGGAATTTGGTTTGAAAAGTCAATTTTTGTTCCAGTCAGATTATTTCATCCAAATCTGGTCATAGATAAGCCATGTTTTCCAGCCTAGCTAATCTAGGTTTTTATAGTACCATTTTCTAACCATTTTTTTTAAGGTGTAAAGTTTTATACAGTCGTAACATACGTGTGCAAAAAATAGAGCCCCGGTTTTATTTTTTAATTTGTTAGTTGTTGTTTTTGTCTTGGTAGACCGGTTCGGCTTGATCCTTCAAAAAAGAAACAGAAGAAAAACACTAACCCTATATTTTCCTTCTCCGACTTGATACACTCGGAATATCGTTCGCCAAAAAGAAGGAAAAAAAAGCTTTAGCCCTATATCTTCTCCGACTTGATGAACTTAGAATTTCATTCGACAAGAAACAAAAGAAAAAAAGAACCAACCCTATATTTTACTTCTCCGACTTGAAGAACTTGGAATTTTGCTCGTAATATTTGACAAGAAACAGAAAAAAAAGATAAACTCGGAATATCGTTGGACAAAAAAAAAGAAGAAAAAAGCACTAACCCTCTATTTTCCTTCTCCGACTTGATAAACTCGGAATTTTGTTCGACATGTGTATTTTTGTACTTAGTGCTTGACTTCGTCATGGATCTTTTCGGCATCAGGTGCAGGTTTCTCTTCCCAGTCAGGTCGCAGTGCAGCCATAAATTCTTTCCAGTCGGGATGTAACCTTCGGGATTTCGGTCAAACATGTTTGCCACTGCTTCCATCTCAAGGTGGCTTGTTGGCACGTCTATAAAAATAATTAATCTAAGATTATTATGTAATAACATCCACAGGTTACAAGTGTCTCTTATATACCTATAAGAGAGAGGTTTATTCTTGTTTCTAGACTATTACAGACTAGACTAAAGGCATAGCGATTTAGTCACATTTTTCAGAACTGTTTTGTCGATGGTGTGACATAAAGTAACGACATAAACTATGATGAGTATACAAACATAAGGTTATATATTATATATATATATATAAGGTTATATATATATTCTATATAATATATATATATATAATATATATATACCGCTATATATATATATATATATATATATATATATATATATATATATATATATATATATATATAAATATATATATATATATATATATATATATATATATATATATATATATATATATACATATATATATATATATATATATATATATATATATATATATATATATATATATATATATATATATATATATATATCTTATATATATATATATATTTATATATATATTTATATATATATATATATATATATATATATATATATATATATATATATATATATATATATATATATATATATATATATATATATATATATATATATATATACATATATATATATATATATATATATATATATATATATATATATATATATATATATATATTTATATATATATATATACATATATATATTTATATATATATATATTTATATATATTTATATATACTTTTATATATACTTTTATATATATTTATATATACATATATATATATATATATATATATATATATATATATATATATATATATATATATATTTATATATTTATATATTTCTATATATATATATATATATATATATATATATATATATATATATATATATATATATATATATATATATATATATATATATATATATATATATATATATATATATATATATATATATATATATATATATATATATATATATATATATATATATATATATATATATATATGTATTTATATATATATATATATATATATATATATATATATATATATATATATATATATATATATATATATATATATATATATATATATATATATATGAATGTATATATATGACCTGAAAGAATCCACGGCCATAATAGTCTAATTAGGGACCCAATCCTGTAGATAGATAATCCATAGAAAATACACTATTTGTCAAAAAGCACTTTTTTGATTTGGGAAACCTAAACATTTACAGACACCTACAAGCTAAAATGAAATAGGGATCTTTCGGTTTGAAGCTGATCGTCACCAGCTGCAAAATAAAGTCTTAATCTATACGTTACTCTCTACTAACAAGAGCTAAGAGCCCATATGGCACTTGTGACGAGGCAAGAAGAGCTAAGAGCCAAGAGCTCATATGGTATGAGCTCAACAAAATTCTAAGAATCAATAGATTGATTTAAAAGGAAAATCAGGGGCTTAATGCCGGTCAGGACTTAAAATAAGAGCTCTGAGACATGAATTCTTTCTAAATATAAAATTTTATTAAGATCCAATCACCTATTCGTAAGATAAAAGTACCCTAGTTTTTACGTTTTCCAAGAATTCCAGTTTCCCCCTCCAACTCCCCGCAATATCACAGAACCTGGTCGGAATTTAAAACTAGAGCTTTACAGCACAAGATCCTTCTAACTAACAAATTTCATTAAGATCTGGTCACCCTTTCGTAAGTTACAAATACCTCAATTTTCAAGACTTCTGCTAATTTTTCCCACCAAGTTTCATCCCGATCCCTCCAATCTAAGCGTTTTCCATGATTTTAGGTTCCCCCACCCCAAACTCCCCCCAATGTCACCAGATCCGGTCGGGATTTAAATTAAGAGCTTTGAGACACGATATCCTTCTAAATGTCAAATTTCATTGAGATCCGATCACCCGTTCGTAAGTGAAAAGTACCTCATATTTCTAATTTTAAAAAATTACCCCCCCCCCCCAAATGCCACAAAGAGAGCAGATCCGTTCCGATTATGTCAATCATGTATCTAGGACTTGTGCTTATTTTTCCCACCAAGTTTCATCTCGATCCCTCCACTCTAAGTGTTTTCCAAGATTTTAGGTTTCCCCCTCCCAACTCCCCCCCCACCCGATGTCACCAGATCCGATCGGTATTCGAAATCAGAGCTCTGAGACAAGATGTCTTTCTAAATATCAAATTTAATAGAGATCCGATCACCCGTTCGTAAGTTAAATATACCTCATTTTTTTCAGGATTAACCCCCCCCCCCCAACTACACCAAAGAGAGCGGATCCGTTCCGGTTATGTCCATCATGTATCTAGAACTTGTGCTTTTTTTCCACCAAGTTTCATCCCAATCCCTCAACTCTAAGTGTTTCCCAAGATTTTAGGTTTCTTCCTCCCAAATCACCTAATGTCGCCAGATCCGGTGGGGATTTAAAAAACAGCTCTAAGACACGATATCCTTCCAAACCTCAAATTTCATTAAGATCTAATCAACCGTTCGTAAGTTAAAAATACTTCAATATTTTCCGAATTAACGGACCCCCCACTCCCCCCCCCCCGAGGTTCAAATCGGGAAAGGGACTATTTCTAATATAATCTGGTCTGGTCCCTGATACGCCTGCCAAATTTCATCGTTCTAGCTTACCTGGAAATGCCTAAAGGAGCAAAACCGGGACCGACAGACCGACAGAATTTGCGATTGGTATATGTCACTTGGTTAATACCAAGTGCTATAAAAATGAACTAGTTCATATATTAATATGGATTGAGGCTCATATTTCAGTTTTTTATTCTTTGTTCTTACTATATTCCAGTTTCAACAACATAATTATATATTTTTTCATATTTCTTTTTATAAATTCCGTTTTTTGTATATATATAAATTGCTCAGAAAGTTCCTTGAAAAAACGAAATCGGACGACTCCTCAGACTTCTTAGAAAAGCAAATTTCAAAGTAAGACGGACCAAACAATGAAATAACCACTAATCGAAATGAAAGTTAAGTTGAACTACAACTACTACTAGCAACGAGTGAAGTGCTAAACCACCTAGGGCCAACAAAGCTCCCATACTCCTCCACCCCTGCCTATTCGAAGCTTCACTCTTCACCTTCTCCCTTTAACTTTATATATATATATATATATATATATATATGTATGTTCTCATTAATACTAAAACATACTAACCCACATAGTGGTCAGTGATGTAGGCCACTTTATCTGCCAAACCACAGGCCGCTTTGTCACCGACAAGGATCATAAGAGCGGAAGCAGTATCTGAAAGTGTCTCAAAGCCCGATCTTTTTGCCACGATCTCTTCGTGCAATAGATTGTGTTCCTAAGTCGCGTACGAAACTTTTGACTTCATCGGTAGGTAGCACTTCCAAATCCCTAATTTCCTTCTCATTTTTATCCAACCATTCCATTATAGGAGATAATTGATCCTGGAAGGGATTGAAATAACTTACTCTATGACGCAGAAAAGAGGCAGAGGAGGATGAGGAAAGTTTTTAAATTACCTTTTATATTACATATTGTTTATTATATTATTTTTGTCTATATCCCTAATTTTCTTCCCATTTTTGTCCAACTATTCCATAAAAGAAGATAGTTGATCCTGGTAGATAGATTATTTCAAGACATGAAAAAGGGAAGAGGGGAGGGAGAGTAAGGAATCCTTACTAAGGATGGTGAGGAGGGCGAGGGAGAGGAGGGTTATTTTTTATGGTACGAAACCTACAACAAGAAACTGAAGCTACGCAAAGGTCAGAAGTGTACGGACAATTTAAAATGGTGAATCTAATACGAAAGTCTTGAGTTAGTCAGATATGCATCTGAAAAGGAAAATAAATAAGATTCTTGTTTTCAACGAATTTTGTGACACGTAACACCGCGTCGAAACAAAAACGTTCCAGTTGACCATAAAATATATTTAATTCCTCTCTCAACACAATTTCAAGTCCCCTTGCCCCTCCCTCGGGCATCTCTCTTACTCTAAACAAAAGTCTCTGCTTCATCCCCCTAAATGTTGCAGATATAGTGTTTTGGATAGCCTGGAGTGTCTTTTAATTTAGCTCCAACCTTTACCCCAATTAATAGTTAGATGTCCACTTTCAAACAATTTGGGGGAGCGGAGGCTTTTTCAATTTTTAAAAAAAAGATAATAAGAAGGTATTTTTCATTTAATCTAGCAGGGAGGGAGCTTTTTTACATATATATAATTTTTTTTTTTAATAAGACAAAAGAAAATAACCAAACTCTAAGGGACACAATTGTAACTATAGGGTTGAAGTAATTTTTCAATAGAAAATTGGCTTCAAAAAAAAAATTCTAGCCTATAGAGGACTATGGTTACTAATGCGATGCAGTTAGGGGCATTTCAACATACATTTCAGTATTCACTAAAGATGTGCTACATGCTCCAACGTAGGGCTGCGATTCCAAACGTAGGGCACAGGCCCAACCCATACGAGAGTACAGGGTAGTAACAAGAGTCCCTCCTTCTAGGTGAAATTTTCACCAATAATTTGTTAGCAGGAATTAAAAATATGGTCTCTGTTTCAACCAGCAAAATAAAAAAAATAAGTTATATTCAATATTTGTGGCTTATAGAATAAATATCAAGCAATAAAAGTTACGTTTTTAGAATTAGAAGAAATTCAGCTTTCTATTAATGTCAATAAAACTGAAAGAATGAAAGGATATATATGTCAAAATAGGATAATAGGTTTTTCAAAAAAAGGTCTTTCTAGATAAGTCAATAAACTAATAATTTCAAGTGTTGGATCCTAAATAATTCTAATAATGCAAATATCGAAGCATAGCTTAGAATTTTAGCTATACATTGATATATATAGTTCTTCTCAATTCCTCTTTGGTAACAAGATGTGAGGGTTTAGTTTCACATAATTTTGTTCAATTGGATACAGGTTTTTTAACCTATGCAGAAAAATTGCACCTAACACATTTTTATGCAGTGTTGCTAAACTTTACCCCCAACCCCTAACCCCCCAATAATATAACTGAAAACCACCCGACTATATAACTGAATCATAGGCAGGATATGCACCCTTCGGCAGACTATACTTTACAGCCCTAATTCTGAAAACAACCATATAGCGATCCCGTGCACCCTTCAGATGACTATAATTTATACCATTAATTCTGAAAGTCCCATTTTCATGTAATTGACGTTACATTCATATTCATTTAAAGAACAGAAAGATACATGAAAGTATTGCAATGAAATCATACATTGAGTAAAAGTATTGTATTCAGACAATATTTTTCAATATTGGTACAAAATAGTAAGCCATTACGTCTCGACGAAGACCTGAAAAAATATACCAAGTTAATGACGTTTTAACCTTCCTTCAGGTGAAAAGATGTAAAATTTTGAATAAAAAAAAAAAATTTATCCCAACAAAGACATCAGGATTTTCGAAATGCATAGATTGGGTAGAGCCGAAAATCATTTGGGTACCATTGCTCTAAATAATTAAGATTAACAAGTCAAAACATCTAGATCACAGTGTGGCTGTAAGAGTGGCTGTAGAGATAAAAGTCCTTAGGATAAATTAAAAACAAAACCAACCTTTAAAAAAAACTAAAATAAAAAAGGGCCTATCGAATAGCCATTCAATTTCTGGTGTTTTTATTCAGTTGCCCTTTCATTGTTGCATGGAAAGGGCTACCCTTCCATTCAATTTGAATAAATTACTTGAATTTACTCATCCGGATCCTGTTATAATCTAGCTAAAAAGATTAAACATAGCTACTAACTCTACCCTCTTTTCGTCTTCTTCTTTTTTTTTGGAGGGGGGGGGGGTCTGTCGACGCCAATTTGTGACCCATATCCAAAAGACCTGACATAGCATACTGTCTACAGAATATGAAGAAAAACATGAAAAAAAAAAACTTACCAAGAATTACTTAGCCATACTCATAGCAGTGTTTAGGGCCTGCATTCTTTCATCAGCCATCTGGCTCAAAACGTCAAATCTGGCTACTTGCTCTTGCATCCTTTCTTCCAAATCTTTTTTTCTCTTTTGGTTCAAGTTTCGAGGCTAGGTCGTGACCCATATCCAAAAGAGCGGACATGCTGTGTTGCCGATTGAATAAACATTTCATTAAAAATTTCTGCTCTAGAAGATGTGCTTTGACAACTTTGTAATCAGCTGATGGGGTTTTTTATTGGTGACTATTTCTTCGGTGTCAGATAGCCATTTGGGAAGCCTGTCTAAAGCTTCCCTGAACTTACCAGATTGAAGGAGACCTTCATCCAATTTTCTCTCTCGTTCGAACAACTAAAAAGAAAAATTGTTTAAAAATCAGACGGTCCTGCATTATAATGGACTAAGTTCCAAAAAAATAGGTTTGAGATAATCGCAGCAAGCAACATCCAAAGCTAAGTGAAAAGAATAAAATTTATTATTCTTAGTTATAGTTCCGGTTGTAGTTTCTTATACATACCAGCAACAAAGCTTGTCGGATGAGAGGCATAAAAAATACACACAAAAAAACACATAGAATACTTAAATCTGAAATACAACGAACTAGCCGGCGTTACTCGGGAATCCCTAGCAATTATTTGGCATATTTTGGGTATGAAATATGGTACTCTTTATCACTTTACCGCCAATGCACCCTCCTTCCCCCCCAAAATCTCCCCCCTGCCCATGTTTATTAGATAATACTACTTTCCAGTATTTCCTACTCAAAAAACAATACGTTAAGAAAAAAAAACGTACTACGCAGCAGACGATGTAACAAATACGCTAGCGAGCATCTAGCGATAAACACAAAAACAATCTAGTATAAATTACTTCAGGATATACGATCCAAGAGCAAGAATGCTCAAATTCGTGCCCCAACATGAAATGATAAAAAGAACTAATATTTAATCAAATTTGAGAACCTGTAATTGAATGGTTTCTTTGAGAACCCTCGGCCTTAAAGCGTAATTATATCGAGTTACATACAGAAGGCCAGAGGAAGGGGGGATACTCAGAAAGATTGATGCAAAAACACAATAAAATGAAATTTCATTAAGATTGATTTCTTTTAGCAGTAAATTAACAAGCACAATAACTAAAGGAAGGAAAATTTTTAAGGGACGATGGACTTACCTAGGAAAGAATCCAAGCCAACCATTTAATGAAAAAGTATTTCCATATAAATTTTCCCATATTTGTAAAATATAAGAAATAGTGAAATGAAAACGAATTTAGATTGAATAGATTTATAATTAAATTAAATGAAAGTATTGAGAACCGGTAAAGCTTTAATGATACTGATAAAATGATAGAAAAAAATTATAAACTTAAAAAGATAAAAATCATAAACGCTATAAAATAAAAGAAAGAAACCCTCCTTCCTAGTCTATTATGTTTTCAGATAAGTATAATATAATATTTCAAGCACAAACAGAAGACAGGATGATGCTTGGATACGGAGTTGCCCAAGGTGTTGCTCGATATGTGCGAGCTGTCTTCTCACCTCAGATGGCAACTAGTTTGGACTTTTTTGGGACTTAATTTGGACAAGGAGATTTGGACTTCTAATTTTTCATAGGTGCAAAGATTGCGAGTCAAATAATAATTAATTGATTTAATCCCTTATTTGAGGCTTCATTGAAATTGACCAGGTTTTCAATTATACGAATACAATGGCGTAACCTTGTCAAAATCTTTAGGAAGGGGGGCAAAGTTGGAGCCAATCGGCAAATCTGGGTTTTAGCTTTGAGCGGCCTGAAAAATGGTATTTTTCTAAATCTAGGGCGGGGGAATAAAAAACTAGGAAGGGAAAGCTTCCCGCTTCCAAGTAACACTCCTGAAGAAAGATGAATTCACCTTAGCCTTTTATGTGTTCCATTTCTCTTTAATATTCTCTATATCACCTTCCAACTTAGTAGTGCTTACGCCTGGTGCTGCAGATTGAACTAATCCCTGACCAGTGTTGGATTCCAGGACGGTTTCTTCCAATGAGTTTCTCAGCTTCTCACAGAACTCCTAAAATATTATTTAAATTATAAAGAAAAAATTATTCTTTAAATCGTGTAAATAAGAATACTTCTACCAATTCAAGATTTATATTCCCTGTATATGTTTTTGATATGTTATTCTCTTTGCGCTCAAGCTGCTTTAATTTTTCAACTTAAGGAGTTAGCCATCATTAAGAGATACAGTTTATCTATCGACCGAATTATATTTTGGAATTTCTAGCGTACATTTATATATATATATATATATATATATATATATATATATATATATATATATATATATATATATATATATATATATATATATATATATATATATATATATATATATATATATATATATATATATATATATATATATATATATATAAAAAAAAAACAAGAAACCAAATAATGAGGGTAAATTTTCGTCTAGTGAAGAAGAAGCGCGATGAAAAGACAAAGCAAATATTTTTGCAAGAACCTCTGTGCTAAAAAAAAACGGTTAATGAGACAGGGATCGTGTTTACTTTGCATTCCCCTCTCCTCCCTCATTATTATAACAACAAAATAAAAATGTTTCTCGGAAATGAGAGAATTTTACTATTTTTGAGTAAGTTTAGATTAAACTCTAGGGAAAAGTCTAAAGGAGGTTTGAGAGGGTCAATCATTTTGACCAAAAGCTTCCGTCAATGGATTGACTCAAGTCTATGAACCTATTTGACGCTTGGGTCAAGCGTTGACTGTGACTGATAGAAAGTTTGAATGACTCAATCATTTTGACCAGACACAGTGTGTTAGATTAGCTTCAATCGAGATTGAAGGGTTTGATTGAAGATTCGATTGAAGCTTGAAGAAAAAACCTTCAAGACAACCTTCAAAAGCACACATCAATCGATTAACGGTAACTTTTGATCAAAATGACTGACCAACTAGGGTCTCATTAAGTAATGTCATAACTTCCAGCTTGGTGAATAGATGTTACCCATGAAACTAACCTGAAACTATTATTATCCATGATCTCTAGAATAGTAGCAAACCCACGTGTTTCACAGGAAATATAAAAATGAAACATTTCCGAGACCTTTAAATTTACAGTCATCAATTTTTAGGACATTTTTATTATAAATTTTTATATTTTATTTTGAACTTTACCTTTTTTGAAATACTAAACTAAACTTTATGATCAATATAAATTTTACCGTATTTTTAATGCAACTGTTTTGATTTCACCTGAGATATCGATTTTGGTCGGTCAAATCAATTGCTCCCCTTCTCCAATCTCGCTCGAAATATTTGGTGAGATAATTTTAATGTAAACTTATACGAAAAAAGACGAAATTCATACTAGATCAGTTATACTTTCAAAATGTGAATAATTGGCTATCAATAGATCACCCACAGATTATAGTTTTTTTTTTTGCTCATAAAAACCATGGACAGAATTAATTTAAAATTCAAAATTTGAAAAATTTTCTTTTTTTCAACTTTTCTCAATTCATCATCAATGTAACAATGTATATGCGTTATTTTATCACGTACACCGTACATAACATCACATATAACATATATATAAATATGCAAAATGTATTTTATATTCTTCTACGAGCGTTTCCAATCGATTAACTTAAATTGGGTGAAATTTTAGAGGAACTGTCTTTTTTTCATGACTTATTGACTAGCTTAAAATTTCTCACGTTTTTTTTTATATTTATCCATTGTGATACAGGAAAGAAATAAGAAGAATAATAAAAGAATAACGGTAAAAGCATGAAATAAAAAATCTGTTCATCCCTCCTCGATATGTTCCCAAGATGTAAATAGTGTCTAGCCGAACTTGTCAAATATTTTGGCTGAATGATTTCTCATTCAGTTTCACACATTTATCAACAGGTATTCCCCTAGACTCTTCGGTAAGCATTTGAAAAAATTTATACGGGTTACGATCTCAGACTTCAAAGTAACCAACAGTCCCTCTAAATCGGATATTATCCATTACAAGCAATGATTTATCCCCCCCCCCTCTCCTATTCTCTCTGAAGGCCAAAAGACGACAAAAAAAATCCAAAATTTTAAGTCAATGCCCAAATTCCCACTTCAGTTATCTTTTCCACTTTCCCATCTAAAATTTCCCACTTTTGTTATTTTTTCCACTTACCCACTTACAATTTCCAACTTCCCACTCACAATTTTCCACTTTTGTCATCTTTTCATTGCAATACACCAAAAACCTAAAAATGAGAAAAAAAAACAAGGGAAAATCATTAAATAATAACATCTGTTCATACCTTGAATTCAGCTTGTTGCTGCCTGATCAGCTTTAAACAGCTTTAAACTTCACCTCTTCAATATTGATCAAAACCTTATCCAACGGTCCATAGAAACTTTCCAATTTCCCGAGAACTCTTTCCAATTCATCATTACGAGCTTTCGATCTCTCTTCCAGCTTGAGTATATGCTTTTCCATATTCGTAATCTAATCTGTACTTGATTGAATATCTCTCCCCTGTTTCGTCAGTTTCTCACTTGCGCTGCGAGTCTCCTCAAGATGGTCATGGTACTGCTGCAACCGAGCGAAATAGTCAGCCACCTGATCCAGCTGTGTTTGAACAACTGGCAACATCCGAGCCGGTGCTTCCATACTGTCAAATTCTTGCTCCAATGAAGATAGATCAACTGTGACAGATTTGAGCACCTCCTATAAAACAATTAATAAGTATCACATTTTTTCCGTAAACAAAAGGCTGTTTTCCTTGAAGACTCACAAAAGGGGTTCCCGGCGACAGATACTGGCGGTATCATTTCCGGTAGCCCAATGCCTTGTTGATAAAGCAAAAAAAAAAGCACTGTGCTGTTTACACCATTTTGGCCGCGTTGTGCAACACAGATATACAACCAGAACACAAACAAGGCTGTCTTCAGTGACAAAATTGGTTTTCGCAAACCGCAGCAAAGATTCTGAAGACCACTTAAACTTTCTAAAGCTGCTTTCGTTTTAAATCAGTGGAGACACGATGCTCAACTCTCTCTTTTCAGAATTCTTTTAAACTTCCTTAAGGGCCCGAAACACGTAACTTTTCCAGGAACAGAATTCATCAGCTCAGGGGGAAAACGATACTGGTACAAAAATAATGCCCTTTTCGCGAGATATTCAAATCTAAACATCATGGACATCAATAGTCAACTGTAGGTTATCATTAGTTGCATGATTGATCTCAACTTACTATTTTGTTCTTTTATCATTATTATTAAGTTCCTTTGTGATTGAAATTTTTATTCTTTTTAATTTTTTATTTCATTTAGAAAATTTCATTAAATTTTAAGGTTTTTCCTTATTAAATTATGAAGTTCTTTGATTATTAGCTGTTTAATCACTATTATTATTTAATTCTTTGATTTTTGTGCTGAAGAGAAGGATTTTTGCTGCTGAGGATTGAAGACTTTTTTTTTATAATGATTAAATTTGGCACTGTCTTTGTAAGCTGACAATAAATATTAGAAAATTTTTCAAGCTCAAATCGGCACCGTTCTTTGCAAATCAACAACGATTTGGTAAATCCAACACCTTAAAAAGCTACATGCGACCAGCCTTTTATTTATCTTGTATTGGCTTTGCATTTTTATTTCATCTTAGATGGAGAGTTCACATAAACATCAGGAATATTCGCTGTCACACCTACAGGAGGTGTCTGAGATAATTGTCAAAACCATTTGTTAGGTTTTTTATAACAGGGAGGATCAGCAGAACATCAGCGGAACAAAACGAGGTTGTTTTGATACTGTTGACAAATATTCCAGCTTCTAGTTTACATGCACCGCGGTTAAAAAAAGACAACAAATTGCAAACATCGAAAAAAGTAAATTAGACAAAAGATACAATACACTCAGCAATACATTTTTATTATTATTGCAGAAATTTCACAGCACTAATAGCTTTCGGTAGGTAACTCAGAAGTTTCATAAATGCTACGAGCTTGCATTTTTGTGTTTTTTTTTGTTTTTTTTTAATTTAAGCTAATAATTTTCGGTATATAACTTGAATTATCATAAAATATTATATACTTGTGTTTATTTGTTTTTGTGCATTTTACTGTTCTTGAAATTACAATACTTTCATTAGACTAATAGCTATAAAATGTTTTTACTTTTTTTTCTTCTAATAAGACGCTTAACACACACAACTTTTATTTTTTGTCATGTTAATATACTTTTCTAGTTTCAGTGTTCACAATTGTTGTGTAAGACTTTCTAATATTATTCGTTTGTATTATCGAAAGCATCCCCTTTATCGTTTCCGTCTGTAATGAAAAGCGGTACTTTTAAAACCTCACCACTACATATCACTCTCAAGAATGAGTTAGTGTGGCATTCTTTCAAGATATTTTAGTGAGGGATGAGACTCCTCCCCCCAGGGATGGCTTGAGGGTTGGCTCTGAGAAACAACAAACAAAAAAAAACATGTGTAGATGATGATTTTTTATTTTAGAATAAATATTTTTACCTAAGGTTACGAGGGATATGTTGTCTCTTTGTCCATTTTTTAGGTTACAGTCTAGTTTATTCCTTCTTATGAAATAAACAATGCAACAGCAAAATATTTACTTAGACTCATAAATGAGGAAAAAAGGAAGAAAACCTAGCGAACTTAACATTCGATAAAGGACTATGTCCATGCAATAGGAGGGAGGGGTGTAATAAAACTGAAAGCGAATACAAAATTGGTAATCTTAGTATAAAATTCTCTTCTAAACTAGCTGCGAAAACAGATTAATTTATCAACCTTTATGGGAGGAATCAATTTATCAACCCCTTGGTGGGAGGGCGGTAGGCAACATTCTCGTGTGACCCTGGAGTAGTACATAAAAAAACATGTGTAGATGATGATTTTTTATTTTAGAATAAATATTTTTACCTAAGGTTACGAGGGATATGTTGTCTCTTTGTCCATTTTTTAGGTTACAGTCTAGTTTATTCCTTCTTATGAAATAAACAATGCAACAGCAAAATATTTACTTAGACTCATAAATGAGGAAAAAAGGAAGAAAACCTAGCGAACTTAACATTCGATAAAGGACTATGTCCATGCAATAGGAGGGAGGGGTGTAATAAAACTGAAAGCGAATACAAAATTGGTAATCTTAGTATAAAATTCTCTTCTAAACTAGCTGCGAAAACAGATTAATTTATCAACCTTTATGGGAGGAATCAATTTATCAACCCCTTGGTGGGAGGGCGGTAGGCAACATTCTCCTGTGACCCTGGAGTAGTATGAACAAATAAAGACCTACTGCTGTTAATGTCCGTCAACGTGTAGCCACTGGCCATTTTTGCCAGCGCCTTGACCCTTAGGCGGAGTATTCTTTGGGATACCCTGCCGAGACTGGACAGATTGAGGTCAGTAATTGCTGCCCAAACGGTCAGTATTCCTCAACATCTGAAGGGCTGACTGTGGCATAAGAAAATATACCTTGAAGAACAATCCAAGGTGGGGAAAAGGGGTTATCTTATTAGAGCCAGTTCTGAGGATCAAGCACTACAGCCGCTGATCGCTGGCTCTCCCCTTCAATCTTTCCTGCCCAAGCCGGTCTGAAGCTGGTGAGTGGGGTTCTCAACTTCAAGGAAACAATGGTGGATACCTTGGCACCACCAAGGAAGGCTTCTATGCCAAGGAAAACAGATAGACGAGTCCTATTTCAAATTACCACGCTCGAAAAGGCCCTAATAGCCCCCTGTGTTTGGAAGTGGATGCAATGTACCTTTGTAGCAAGAGCTTCAATAATTGTTTAAGCTCATCCAATGATAACAGCAATTATAATAATAATTCCCTCTTCTGAACTAAAACAGTATGATGACAAAATTCTTCCTTCACTAAGTTTAAAGATTTGTATTATTGGATTGTCCAAGTCTATTCCAGTTTAACTGCGTCCAAGCACAGTTCCGCAAGGATACGTTATATATTTTAGGTATATAGAAAAACATCTTTTTTGGTATTTACATTGAAAAAAAATCCCTTCTCTCAATTTTGAAAAACATATACCCCTCCCCCAATAATTTAGTGAATTAACACCCCTGAGGGTAAGTAGAGTACTTACTACGACAAGAATAAAAACCTTCGTTTTCTATTAAGACTGAGTATAGTCTCAGCCTGAGAACCTCAAATGACACCTCTACTTAGGAACGATATACTTTCAATTATTTTACTAAAATAGAAACTGACCAATAATTCAGCTGCAGCTTCAAATACCACTTGCAAAGCAGCACATCTTTCTTCAAGCTGCTGGCGCAGGTCTACATATCGTCCCCTAATAGCTTCAGCTTGGTCTGCAATATGACAGGCGTTTGATCCATGTTTATATGCACCATCTACAAGAGCTTGTGTTGTTCCATCTAGTGCGACAAGCCTCTGATCGAGAGCTTTAGTTTCCTCTAGAATCGCTTTCATGCATTCAAGCATTTTAGGATCTCGTCCAGTATCGCCCAACGCATCGTGAGGGGAAAGACGATCTTCACATCTCTAAAGGGAGTGATCCAAGTCGCGAAGCTGTTCATTAAAGTCGCCTGTAAAACGAAGCGTTACAATTGTAAATCATTGTAAAAAATTGTAACAAGAAATAGGAGAACGATGAAAAAAGCAGAAGAAAAAAAAGTAGCCAGCTGGAAAATTGTATCTCTTCAGAGATACAAGGCAATTTCCTTTCGTGGCATTTTGTTCTGAATCAAGACACATGTCCGCTAAGTAAAATATTTACACCAGAACAGCAGATTAATCAGCCAGCAGAGATATTTAAAAACGCTGGCTACTTTTTCGTACAAAAAAAAAATAAAATGAAGAGAACAAAAATGACAAACCAAACAAGAATAATTTTCACGACAAGTGTAGCCAGTATGGTTTTAGAACCTATCTATGCAATCTTTTTCTCCTAGTCACTTTACACTTCTCTTTATCCGAGAGTCACTTTCAAGAGATTTGGTTTTCAAGTTAGATACATTGACTTTTCGTGTGCTTTTACTTGACTTGACTCCCGCTCCATGGTAAATGGTGTAGAGTGTGCCGCAAGCTTAGTCCTTTAACCGTACCGATCTGCAACTATGAGCTGAGGGGGAGAGGCTTGTTAACGATAATGTATGTCATTTTGAGGAACTTATTTAAACTGCCCTCCCACCTCGTTCAAGATCTGCCCCTCGGACGCGACCAACCATGAAATATGGGGTAATTCGACTAGGAGCTGCCGGTGGAATACAGATATGCCAAAATCATCCGAGGGCTCACTCGGCAACCTCAGTTGAGAATGGTGCTTGATGAACAGGGGCAAGGGCAGTTGTTTTTGTTACTAATAAAATCAAATCTTCGGTTTTCCTCGATTCTGGTTTTTTCATCTGACAGCCTTCTTTCGTACTCAGGATAATAGATTCAAGGGACCGTGCATCGGCCAAATAGAGCAGAAGTGAACTTAAGGATGACTTAAAAATATGCAACGGAAGACCGAGGAGCTAGCTTCAAGAGCCTCTCAAACTGGCCTGCAGATCAATGTGAGCAAATCCAAGGTAATGTCAAATGGCGTTATCACTTTGCTACCAACAGGTCTTAAATTCGGGGAACTCGAAACAGAAGAAGTCAGTAAATTCAAGTATCTAGTGTAGGTAGTACAATAACTCAAAACGGCAGTTGCGACAGGGAGATGATCCTTTGAATTACGCATTCAAGTTCAGCATTCTCTTAATTAAATAGTATTTTGAGGTCTAGCAAGTATTCTCTGAAGTTGAAGCTGCGCTTATTCAACAGCAATAGAATCTCTGTATTGACACTAGTACACGAAATTTGAAGTCTTTCTAGATCTGTACATAAAAGATTACTAGGATTTTGGAACAATTGCCTGGGAAGAATGCTTGTGACCATTTGTGTTGATAGAGTAACTAGTGCTAAGATTATGTTTCTCACCGAGCAACTTCAAATAGCGACTTCCCAATGAAGTTTAGTGCTGGACTCCTTTGGGCCTCCAACTGAGTGGTAAGACAACAGACCACTATTGATCGTTCTCTAGAAGATGAAGTAAGAATTATAAAATCATCGCTTAATGAGCTGTGGTCTCTTGCTCAGGATCATCCGATGTGGAGGTCAACCACTCCTGCCCTATTTACGACTAGGAGTAGGGAGGACCCAAATCTATGTAAGAACCCTCTAAAATGCCAGCTACTTGTTAATCTATAAGTGGCACTAATACTGTAATAAAAGAGAAGCACTTGTTTTGAAAATTTGTGTTTAAAGAAAAAAAAAGAATCAACAGACTCAAAAAGAATCAAAACAATCAAAAGTATCAGATTTTTGTGCTGATTTCAATTATATAAGTTTCATTTAGTTTATTCTTATCCATCAAAAGTTATGAGCCTGAGAAAATTTGCCTTATTTTATAAAAAAAAAAAAGAGAAGTACCCCCTTACAGTCATACAATTTTAATGAAAATCACACCATCAGATTCGGCGTATTAGAGAACAGTACTATAGAGGTTTCAAGCTCCAATCGGCAAAAATTATGGATTTTTATTTTGCCAGAAGAAAGATCGTGGATGCATGTTTTATTATATTTTTTCCAGGGGTCATTGGTCCTAGAATATCGTAAGAGGGCTCATTCGAGCGGAAACTAAAAGTTCTAGTTCCCTTTTTAAGTGACCAGAAAAAATGGAGGGCAACTAGGCCTACTCACACACTCATTTTTTTCAAAGTTACTGTATCGAAATTTTGAGATAGCCATTTTGTTCGCATAGTTGATGTCTTTGAGGATGACTTAATCTCCCAGAGTCCCCAGAGGAAGGGCTACAAGTTACGAACTTTGCCGATTGCTCACATATAGTATTGGTTATTGGGAAGTATACAGTCGTTTTCACGGGAGATTTTTTCTGGTGGGGGGGGGGTTACGTGGGAAGATCTTTCCATAGAGGAATTTTTCATGGGGGAAGAGAGGTCTTACATGAAGGGGCACCAGATTTCCCATCATTATTTAAAAAACGATCAGAAATTAAATAAAAAGAAGTTTTTTTCTCAACTGAAAGTAAGGAGCAACATTAAAACTAAGAACGAACAGAAATTATTAGGGGAGATGTGGGGAAGATGGGACAAGGGTCAGATGGGACATGGTACCTTTGTGAAAAAAAAATTGTTCAAAAATCCCGCCTGAATGACGAACGACGTGCCATCTATCAGTAAGTATGCATGAATTTTCCTGAAGAAATCGAGAAACATTTTCATCAGTGATTTTAGGTAAGAGTTTTTTTATGGGTGTTTGAGTAAGAAAAAGGACCTGGTTTTTACAAAAAATCTGTTGAGCAGTTCATCGGAGGGTATTGAATGTTCTTTTGTCTGAAGTAGTTTTCTTTAGGCTAAAAAATGTTGTTCAGTGGTTGACCTGAACTACCATCTAGGGGCAGAAGATGAATTTTGTGTGGAGAGCTACCTGTTTGGGTACTCTGGGACACGTGTTCCTGGGTACCCTGGGACACTTTTTGTCCATTTTGTCCCAAGGTACCCTCATTTCAACAACTGATAATGTAATGTCAAGGTCAAGCTGTGAGACGGAACTGCCTGATATACACCAGATAATCTTTCAAACTGTGTTAGCCATGGCAACAGTAAAAACGGTTCTTTGCTTTTCGTTCCTAAAAGTATCATTTTTTTGCAGAATGCCGAGGAAGAGGAAGTCTGATCCCTCTCTTTATGCCTGGGACGAAGAAAACATGAAGGCTGCTGTAATGGCTCACTTAAAAGATGGAATACCAATCAGAACTGCAGCAACACTGCATGCTGTTCAGAAATCGACACTTTCTCGGTACTGTAAGGCATATTCCGCGTCGGCAGACGAAGAAAAAGTTGCATTTCGCTTCACACCACGCTATGATGTGAAAAAAGTATTCTCTTCTGAAATGGAAGATTCACTCGAATCTTATATTCTACTTTCATCACGAATGGAATTCACGAACTACGGAATTACGAAAAAACGGACAAAGAAATTAGCTTGGGAATTTGCCAAGGCGAACACCCTGAAATACCCTAAATCATGGGATGACAATGAAGCAGCAGGAGAAGACTGGTATAAAGGTTTCATGGAGAGACATACAAGAATTTCTTTGAGGAGACCGGAAAGCACCAGCCTTCATCGCAACCTTGGTTTCAACCGTGCTGCAGTTGATACATTCTACAAACATCTTGAAGAGCTACAGTCGAAGTTTCATTTTCCAGCTGACCGCATCTACAACATGGATGAGACGGGCTTATCGAATGTTCAACAGAAATGCCGGAAGGTACTTAGCCCTAAAAGTGTAAAGCAGCTAGGAGCAACTACATCACAGGAAAGAGGAAAACTAGTTACAATGGTTGGAACTATCAGTGCGATGGGAAGCTTAATTCCCCCTTACCTTATCTTTGGAAGGACCCGCTTTGTTGAAAGACTCTTAGATGGGGCACCACCAAGGACAAAAGCTGTCGCCACTGGAAAGCCCGGAAATGCATGGATGACGACCAAGTTATTCCTTGGCTACTTTGAGCACTTTAAAAGGTACGTAAGGTGCTCTCCTGAGCAACCAGTCCTTCTTCTCATGGACAACCATGATAGTCACATGAGCTACAGCTTCATTTCTGCTGCGAAAGAGATGGGGTTGCAAATACTGACATTTCCTCCACACACGTCAAACAGGCTGCAGCCCCTTGATGTGACCGTCTATTCACCACTTAAAACATATTTCTACCAAGCTATTGAAAACTGGCTAAGAAACCATTCTGGAAGACCAGTCACGGAATACGAAATCTCTGAACTTCTTGGAGTTGCTTTCCCTAAAGCATTCAACCCAACCAACATAATGAGTGGTTTTTCTAAACCAGGAATCCATCCGTTTAATCCCAATGTCTGGGAAGAATCAGACTTTATTCCATCCCTGACTCCCGTCAGCGATCCCTGCGATCCGACAGATGAAGTGCAGATCAATGTCGGCGCAGGGAGCAGCTCATCAACGCAAGCGGACAGTGGGCTGTCAGACAGGGAGTCAGTGGGCGCTGGTGGTTCAGTCTGTGTTCTGCTCGATCAAATACTTTCCCTTCCTAAACGTCAAATTGATATTCAGAACAAAAAGGAGGTAGGAAGCCTGGCCAGTCCAAGATTTTGACTGCAACCCCCGTTAAGGATGCCATTTTTGAAACAGAGAGGCAGAGACCCCTGAAGAGACAAAAGAAGGAAGAAGCAAAGGAAAATAAAAAACAGAAGATAACGAAAAGAAAGCAAGATAAAAAAAAGAGATCAAGCAAAGGTGGCTTTAGATTTTAGCGACAGTAGTGATGCTGCTTCTGTTGAGCTCTGTGCTGACACTGATGATTCCTTGCACCTGAGTGACATGGAAGAGACTGTGAAAGAACCAACAGAGATAAAGCCTGGCGATTTTGTACTGGTTAGGTACGTCAGTAAGAAAAGTTCAAAGTATTATGAGTCTTGGAGATTGAACTGGAAGGGTACAGTGTGAACTTCCTAAAACGGAAAGTCCCTACGTGGAAATTCGTATTTCCTCAGCCAAAGGACGAAGCCTTTGTCACGACAGATGAGATCGAGTTACGCCTACCAAGACCGAATCTTAGTGGAGGCACAGAACGGGCTGTGAAAGCCCCGACTTTTGATATTGACCTTTCGCAGTTCCCCGTTGAATGAATAATGTTACAAGTTTTTTTTATTATGTTTTTATTTTCATTGAAGTTGACTATAGGTTTGTAATAAATAAAATTTTGATCAAAAAGTGCACTGTGTCCCAGAGTACCCTTAACCGTGTCCCAGAGTACCTTGGAGTCAGGTCAGGGTACTCTGGGGTCAGGGTACTCTGGTACTCAGGGTAATCTTGGGGTCAGGGTACTCTGGGACAGAACAGGAGGGTTCGGAAAATCATTGGTACCAAAAAGATAGATTAAGAAAATAATCTACAAAAAATCTGGGAGAAAGCCCAAGCAATTCCACTTAAGTGAGTAGCAGAATCAGGCGATTTGGCCAAAGCGTTCTCCAGATATTGGACATACACTTGAAAATGTCCCAGGGTACCCACATCTCCCCTACGTATATGAGGGGGTTCACCGTCTCTTCAATACCTCATTCTTTACGCTAAAGTTTTTACAGTACTTTCAAAAGAGCTATTTATTCTAATTAAACAGCCTTTGCAATTAAGGGGTCATTCTTAAATAATTGGAACAAAATTTGAACTTTAGCGTAAAGAGCGAGGTATTGACGAGGGGGTAAACCCCCCTCTTATACGTAATAATTTCTGTTCGTTTTAATGTTGGTCTTTACTTTCAGTTGAAAAAAAATTGTTTTTTTTTTTAATTTAATACCTTCAAGGGAATGCTATAACTTCGTTTGGTGCCACATTTTTTTACTTACTTTTTTCCTGATTTTTTGCCCATTTTTTATCATTTGCCGGCAAGCCACCATCAAAAACTGCTGAACAGCAAATGGAGTTGTTTTCTATTATAAATTGACTGCTAGATTTTTTCTTAAATTTTTAAGGTACATATGTTATCGTGAATGTCCAAAAATCGTATATGTTGGCTTTCACCGGTGAATATCCAAAAATGGTAAATTTCGGCTTTCACCGGGGAATGTCAACTAACACCAAATCCGTCAGTGAAAGGTCAAATATATCATCACATTTTTGTGCATTCGGACCTTCACCGATGTATGTCGACAATCACAGATATAATCTAGTGAGGGTCAAAAAGAGAAGAAAAAATCCCAATCCTTATCTCTAACTGAGAGATAAGACAGGAAACAAAAATCAAATCCTTATCTTGATCTGGATTCAGTCAACTTTGCCGATCTTATGCAAAGTCTGTGTCAGGTTTGATGCAAAGTCTGATGATGACAGCAACGTTTTATTAAAACGTTTTATCAACGTTTTTCTAAAAAAAAAAATTTCCAATACCCTGACTTATCTGGAACGGATATTTCAATGAATTGGCATCATAAAGAAAAGTTATTTGTAACATTATAACTAGGAGAAACGAATATACAATATTATGTTACAAACGAGGAATTGCTCAGTATACTTTAAGAAGCTAAAATCAGAATAGGCCATGGAGGAAGAAGACGTATGCTTAACGAGTTGCAAAATAGATGCAAAAATATGACATATGAGGTTGTAATGTTGTAATTAAATTTATGCAAACATTGACACATGAAACGAAGTGCACCTAAGACCAGCATTGTGAAACATGGTATTGTTTCACAATACCATTTGTGAAACAAATTCTCTGGTATTCAGCAGTACATATATTCAAAAAAATCTGCTTTGTCTTTTTGTTTTATTCATGGACTAAAAACCACCTGCGTTTGTGTTTATTTTTTTTTTATTTTTTTTTTGCATTTCTTGTGTTCCTTCATATATAACCAGTGTGAGCTTAGAACGCGTTCCCATATTTGAGATACAACCTATTGATAACCATTGTTAATAGCCTACAAGCTTCGAAAATAAACTGAAAAAACAAACTTACCAACAGCGTCAACTTCAGCTAATAGAGGCCAAAGAGCTTTCAATCGATCTTCCAAGGCATTGACATGTTTGAGTGCTTCCTCAATATCCCCCTTCACAATGGACAGGTCATCGCAATCATCTGCAAATTTTTTGCACAGCTTCCAAGCAGCTGATTCAAATTAGCCGAAAACTGCTTACTCATACATCTAGCAGCATTGAGTAGCTTATGACGATCCTCTAGTCGACCCATCAGATCTGTCCACTTCGAATTGATTCCGTTAACTCGATCATGAATTTTTCTAGCTTCAGAACTGTTTTGATTGGTAGATTCTATAAGTATATAAACTAGGTTATCAAGGTTTGGGATATTTCTCTCCTGTTCTTTAAATTCATCATAGAGAACTTGAACTTGTTGAAGCTGATTATGGACAGAAGGGGGTCTGAAGCAACCGGGCAAAGGACACCCATCATCTTGTCTTTGGCTGAAAGCCAACTGTTGAAGTGATCGCACAGTTCTTGGAACTCTTTTGATTTTTCTAGGAGATCAGCGTGAATCTTCATCTTATCCATCAGATCCTTCCATCGACTACTAATGCCATCTATATTCTCTTTCAAGTCAGGCACAACAGAAGTTTCGGGCTTTCTTCAAACTAGTTCAGAAATTTGATTCTCTAGCGAGTTCAGCTGAGGTTGTTAAAGCATGTGTTTTCCTACAGATTCTAAAAAAAAAAAATAACTCCTCATTTGTATTTATTTGCTTTATTTACTACATTATTTTACTATTATTTACATACTTAATTAAGAAAATAACCAAAATTTGCTTTATATCATGTACATTGTTAAGATGGAGGGACAGACGTGGATCAACATCATTGTATATTAATTTAAAGAAAAAAAAATATTCTTAACAATGCAATTTCTTGTAATCAAGAGGGTGAAAAGAGATGCAAGTAGACTAATATTGTTTATATTGTTATTGACAGTTGTTTATTTTTGAATACATTATTATTTTTAGTAAATATAAGTTAGTCGAATAATATCTCTTATAGCCCAGGGACGAGTTTAGCCAAATCCTGGCATCCTTTTTCATCTGCAATATCCGATTGCAACATCCCCTAATCTTTTGATATATTTTATGCAGCTTGAAGAAAGAAAGCTTCATTCAAATTTGAATGCAAATTACGAATTCTATAATAGCGTCACATAGGAAATATTTATCACTTAACGGTTTCTTTAAAAGTCCGCCTTTTAAATGTGTTCCGATCTCTCCGTTCTAAGCGTTTTCCAATATTTCCAGTTTCCCCCTGCAACTCCTTCAATGTCATCAGATCGGGTCGAGATTTACGAGATTTAAAATAAGACCCTTAAGACATGAGTTCCTTCTAAATATCGAATTTCATTAAGTTCCGGTCACCCGTTCTTAAGTTTAAAATACCTCAATTTTTCTAATTTTCCGAATCAGCATCCCCTCCGATTCCCCCAAAGAGAGCAGATTCAGTCTGGTTATGTCAATCACATATCTAGGACTTGTGCTGATTCTTCCCACCAAGTTTCATCTTGATCTCTCCAATCTAAGCGTTTTCCAAGATTTCCGGTTCCCCCTCCCCCCAATGACACTGGATCCAGTCCAATGACTCTTTCCCCCTCCAACCCTCTATGTCCCCGGATACGATTCGAATTAAGAATTGAGAATTAAGAGTTTTCTATATATCAAGGTCCATTAAGATCCAATCAGCCATTCGTAAAATACCTCCATTTTCACGTTTTCCGAGAATTCCGGCTAACCCCTCCAACACCCCCCCCCCAATATCACCGGATCTGAACGGGATTTAAAACAAGAGTTCTAAATCACAAGATCCCTGTAAATATCAAATTTCATTAAGATCTGATCACCCGTTCGTAAGTTACAAATATCTCATTTATTCTAATTTTTACGAATTTCTCCCCCCCCCCATCTCTAACAAAGAGGGTGCATCCGGTCGGGTTATGTCAGTCACGTATCTTGGACTTGTGATTATGCTTCTTACCAAGTTTCATCCTGGTCTCTCCGCTATAAGCGTTTTCCAAGATGTTCGGTTCCCCCTCCCTCCCCCAATGACGCTGGATCCAGTCGGGAATTAAAACGAAATATCTGAGTTACGAGGTCCTTCTAAACATGAAATTTCATTAGGATCAAATCTCTCGTTCGTAAGTTAAAAATACCTCATTTTTTCTAGTTTTTCGGAATTAGCCCCCCCCAGCTCCCCCAAAGAGAGTGGATCCGTTCCAGTAACGTCAATCACTTATCTAGGATTTGCGCTTTTTTTCACCAACTTTCATCCCGATCCCTCTACTTTGAGCGTTTTCCAAGAGTTTAGGTCCCCCCCCAAATCCCTAATTGTCAATGGATCCGGTGGGGATTTAAAATAAGAGCTCTGAGACACGACATTCTTCCAAAAATCGAATTTCATCAAGATCCGATCACTCCTTCGTAAGTTAAAAATACCTCATTTTTTCCAATTTCTTAGAATTACCCCTCCCCCCTCTCAACTCCCCCAAAAGAGCGGATCCGTTGCAGTTATGTCAATCTCGTATCTAGAACTTGTGCTTGGTTTTGAAACTCTTGGATATTTTTGGGGCATTGATTGGCGTGGTAGGGAGGGGGGCTGGTTCCACTCCTATCACTTTCGTCTATCAAAAAAGCCTTTCAATTTTGAATCGACTGAACACGTTTCAAAGTTTCTGCAACTACTCCTAATACACGAAACGCCCTGGTCTAAAAAAAATAAATAAATAAACAAGTAATACATTTATTACTTAAATTAAATATATAACTTTAAATTAAATATAAATATATTTAAATTAAATATATTACTTTATTTAAAAATAAATAAACAAGTAATACAAGTGCCCCCCATTGCTCTAGCCCTATTGCGCCATTTATGATGCTAATAGCATAGACCATATTGGTTTGCCAATTTCCAAGGCCCATTTTGAGCAGATAAACAAACACCCAGATAATACATTAAATATTAAAGTTCATAGAATTAAATTTTCGGTACATTCTCGATTTTACTAATTAATTCGTGAGCTCAGCTACAAAAAAAAATCTTGGCAGTCGCGCTTTTCAACGTTGGTTTCAATCGAATGCACCTCCCTCAACCCTCGATGGTCACGATATAGTTCTAGCCTATACAAAACTTTTCTGACTTTGTATTTAACAGGAAAATCGGAGGCTTAATGCCGGTCGGGATTTCATTATTTACATTCATTAAGATCCGATCACCCACTTGCAAGTTATAAACACCTCATTTTTTCTACTTTTTCTTCTCCCTTCAGTACCCAAGATGGTTTAATCGGGGAAGAGGACTATAACAAGTCACTTTGTGCAGCTCCCGGACACGCCTACCAATTTCCATCGTCCTAGCACGTCCATAAGCCAAAACTCGCAAAAGCACTGAACCCCACCCCCTATCTTGTACGGTTACGTCAATCATGCATCTACGACATTTGCGTATTCTACCCACCAAGTGTCATCCTGATTTATCTACATTAAGCGTTTTTCAAGATTTCCGGTTTCCCCTTCCAACTCCCCCAATTTCAATAGATCTGGTCGGGATTTGAAACAAGAGCTCTGAGACATGAGTTCCTTCTAAATATCAAATTTCATTAAAATCCCGTCACCCGTTCTTAAGTTAAAAATTCCTCAGTTTTTTTTAATTTTTCCAAATCAACACCCCCCAGTTCCTCAAGAGTGAACAGATCCGTTCCAATTATATCAATCACGTATCTATAACTTGTTCTTATTCTTCCAAAAAGTTCCATCCCGATCTCTCCACTCTATGTCCCCAAATCCAATTCGAATTGAAAATGGAGCATCTGAGACATAAAATCCGTCTATATATCAAGTTTCATTAAGATCCGATCACCCATTCGTAAGATAAAGATACCTCAATTTTCACGTTTTCCAAGAATTCCGGTTTCCCCATCTAACTCCCCCCAATGTCATCGGATCTGGTCGGGATTTAAAATAACAGCTCTAAAGCACAAGATCCTTCTGAATATTGAATTTTATTAAGATCTGATCACCCGTTCGTAAGTTACAAATACCTCATTTTTTCTAACTTTTCCGAATTATTCACTACCCCCAACTCCACCAAAAAGGGCGGATCCAGTCCGGTTATGTCAGTCATGTATCTTGGACATGTTTTTATTCTTCCCACCAAGTTTCATCCTAATCTCTCCGCTTTAAGTGTTTTCCAGTGTTTCCGCCCCCCCCCCCTCCCCAATGAGGCTGGATCCCGTCGGGATACGAGGTCCTTCTAAATATGAAATTTCATTAACGATCACTCCTTCGTAAATTAAAAGTACCTCATTTTTTCTCATTTTTCAAAATTAACCCTCTCCCCAACTCCCCCAAATAGAGCAGATCCGTTCTGGTTATATCAATCACGCATCTAGCACTTCTGCTTATTTTCCCCACCAAGTTTCGTCCCGATCCCTCTACTCTAAGCGTTTTCCAAGATTTTAGGTCCCCCACTCCCAACTCATCTACATGTCACCGGATCCAGAGTGGATCCGTTCCGGTTATGTAAGTCACGTATCTTGGACGTATATTAGACAGGTTTTTATTCTTCCCATCCAGTTTCATCCTGATCTCTTTGCTTTAAGTATTTTCTAAGATTTCCGGTCCCCCCCCCCCCAATGACGCAGGATCCGGTTGAGATTTAAAATAAGAGATCTGAATTACGAGGTCCTTCTAAATATGAAGTTTCATGAAGATCCGATGACCCCTTCGTAAGTTAAAATACGTCATGTTTTCTAATTTTTCAGAATTAACTCCGTTCCAATTATGAAAATCACGTATCTAAGACTTCTGCTTATTTTTCCCACCAAGTTTCATCCCGATCCCTCCAATCTAAGCGTTTTCCATGATTTTAGGCCCCCCAAACTCCCCTCAATGTCACCAGATCCGGTCGGGATTTAAAACAAGAGCTGTGAGACACGGTATCCTTGTAAATATCAAATTTCATTGAGATACGATCACCGGTTCGGAAGTTAAAAATACTTCATTTTTTTAATTTTCCAGAATTAACCCCCCCCCCCCCTCCCAACAGCCCCAAAGAGAGCGGATCCATTCCGGTTATGCCAATCATGTATCTAGGACTTGTGCTGATTTTTCCCACCAAGTTTCATCACGATCCCTCCATTCTAAGTGTTTTCCAAGATTTTAGATTTCCCCCTCCCAAATCCCCCCAATGTCAACAGATCCGGTCGGGATTTAAAATAACAGCTCTGAGATACAATATCCTTTCAAACATCAAATTTCATTAAGATCTGATCAACCGTTCGTAAGTTAAAAATATTTCATTTTTTCTATTTTTTCCGAATAAACGGGCCCCCTACCCCCCCCCCCAATGGTAAGATCGGGAAAACGACTATTTCTAATTTAATCTGGTCCAGTCTCTGATACGCCTGCCAAATTTCATCGTCCTAGCTTGCCTGGAAGTGCCTAAAGTAGCAAAACCGAGACCAACAGACGGAGAGAATTTGCGATTGATATATGTCACTTGGTTAATACAAGTGCCATGAAAACATATTTTGACAAGGATCTCCTCTAGCCGATAGTTAGAGCTAAAAAAAAACTAATAATAAAAAATAAAAAATGAACTTTTGAAGCAAACTATCTTTTGTGGAAAATCTTCTCCATTAGATATTTCCACTGGAAACAATCCATCCCTTTTCCAAAATTTCCACTTGGGACCCTCCTTCATCTACGGAATATTCCCTCCACAGAAAATTACCTAAAGAAAATGTATTAATTTGTTTCTTTTAACACTTTTCTTTGAGGTGTGCGGTTGGGGTTATACTTCTCCTAATAGGCTGAGAAACGGATTTTTTAAATCAATTTGCTTGTTTATTTAAAATTAGAAATTTTGGCTAATCGTTCATGGGAGCTTTCAAAAAACTCCTAGATATAAAAGAATACACGTAATGAATGGTTTGGCTCCCTTTCCGATAAGTAAACTAAATACTAAATTACACTAGAATGCTAAAGGTATGTTTTACTAAAGCGAGACCTAAAAGATCTCAAATATCTTCTATTCTATCTCTTACATTATCCATCTGTTTTCTCTCCATCCCTTGCCCCCTCTCCAAATCATTTCCCTTCCCCTTTGATTTTACGCCTCAATTAGTAAATTTATTTCTTAACCTTTCACTTGGGCCCATCTCTTCGTTCTTCACGATGCCCTCATATTGCCTTTGACAGAGATAAGTGTAGTTTTTATCTCTTCTTTAGAAGTTGTCAAAGTATTTTCCCATTTGTCTTAATATTTATAGCAGTCAACTATATTAGTCATTGTAAGAAATCACTCTTTATTTCCAAAAACAGTTCGCAGACGTTAAGTTATGATAATGTGTATCATAACTTGATCGTCCAGGTTAACTGTTACTTCAAAGAAAACATCACAACCATACAATATACATGGCATCGTATATTTTCAGTCAAGATTCTTATGGGAGCGAGATCCTGAGAGCAAGTCACTTACACACAAAATTTCAGAGACAGGAATGGAAACTATTCTCCTTTTATTTGTGGGATTCAGAATGATCCCATCAACAAGAAAAGCTCTGTATAAAAAAAAAAAAAAAAAAAAAAAAAAAAAAAAAAAAAAAAAAAAAAAAAAAAAACAGAAATTAACGTCGGAAAAACAAGATTTTGACTCATTAAAATTTAAGGTTAAAACATTCAGATCAAAAATAATGTACCAGACAGTATTACTAAGCTTGGTTGATTGTCCTGTTGGGGCTAAATTTTTTGGGGATAAATGGCCTTTTCATAGTTTTAATCAGAAGATTATGAGAAAAAAGGAGCGAGGGAGGAGGTCTAGCTGCCCTCCAGTTTTTTAATTACATAAAAAGGCAACTATAACTTTTAATTTTTTACGAACGTTTTCATAAGTAAAAAATACGAATGAACTTCCGAAGCGAACTTCCATATTCGTATGTTTTTATTGCGTATATGATGGGGCTCACCCCTCGTCGATTCCTCGCTCTTTACACTAAGGCTTAAATTTTGTATAAATTTCTTAAGAATGACCCCTGAATAACAAAGGCCGTAAAATAAATAGTTGAAATTACAAAAATACTTCAGCGTAAAGAGCGAGGTATTACGAGGAGGTAAACCCCTCATATGCGTAATAATTTCTGTTCGTTTTAAGTTTTAATGCTGCTCTTCACTTTCAGTAGAAAAGGCTTTTCATATTTGTTTTTTCACTGTTTTTTAAATAATGCTAGAAAATCCTGCGCCCCCTTCATTGAAAGTCTCTTCCCCCATGAGAAGTTCCTCCATGGAAAGATCCACCCACGTAACCCCCCCTCAAATCTCCCCCCAAACCAAAAAATCCCACTGAATGGCTATCTCAGAATTTTTATCCGGTGACTTTGGATGAAAAATGAGCGTGGGAGGGTTCCTAGGTACCCTGCAATTTTTTGGTCACTTAAAAAGGGCACTAGAACTTTTAATTTCCGTTAAAATGAGCCCTTTTGCGACATTCTAGGACCACTGAGCCGATACGATCACCCCTTAATAAAAAAAAACATCCGTGATTTGTCTGCTGGCAAAAAATGCGAAATTCCACATTTTAATAGATAGGGGCTTGAAACTGCAAGAACTTCTTCTAGTTCTCTGATACTCTGAATCTGACGGTGTGATTTTCGTCAAGATCGTATGACTTTTAGGGGGTGGTTTCCCCTATTTTCTAAAGTGTGGCAAATTTTCTCAGGCTCGTAACTTTTGATGGGTAAGACTAATCTGGGTAAGATGGGTAAGACTAATCCATTTTTTAGAGTTTCGGTTACTATTGAACCGAGTTTTTATTACGTTTTTTTTTTTTTCAGAGATTTTTTTATGATGTGTCATTCTGAATCCCACATGTAAAAGGAGTATAGTATCCATCCGTGTCTCTGAAACTTCGTGCGTAAGTGAATCTGTGGACCTCACTCCCATGAGAACCGTGACTGAAAAAATAAACTTTAAAATGCCTTGTAAATTATATGGCAGGGATGTTTTCTTTGAAGATCTTATAATACACCCAATGGATTGAGATATGTGAAGCTATGATACAATTTATCACAATTTAAAGCCTGCGAACTTTTTTTTGAAATAAAGAGTGATTTCCTCAGACTGAATTAATTAGTTGACAGCTATGAATATACAACCAGATGTAAAAAGAAAAAACTTTGACAACTTTAAAAGATTATATAAAACTAGACTTATCTTTGTCAGAGGGAATATGAAAGCATTGTCCAGAACGAAGAGGTGAACCCACGTAAAAGGTTAAGAAATAAATTTACTAATCAGAGGTGGTATATGAAAGGGGAACCAGGTGGATGAGGAGGCTAGGAACAGATAGAAAAACAGAGGGATAGTGTAAGAGATAGAATAGAAGATACATGCGTTTATTTGGATCTTACTTTTGCAAAATATTCATTTAGCATTTCAGTATAATTTTCTATTTAGTTTAATTATGAGAAAGGAAACCAAAAAAACCATTTTTTTTACATTCTTCTTTGTCTTTCGAAAGCTCACACGGACGATTGGCCAAAATCCGTAATTTCAAATCAACAAGTAAATCAATTAAAATATTCTGTTTCTCAACCTAATAATAGAGCTGAAATCCTAACCAGAAAAAAAAACAAAGAAAAGATTTAAAAGAAATAAATTAATCTTACAAATTTCCTTCGTTGATTTTTTGCAGAGGGAATAGTCCGTAGAGATGAGAGTCCCAAAGGGAATTTCTAGTGAAAGGGCTGTGTTTTCCAGCGGAATTCTCTTACGGAATTCTCAGCTAAAGATTTTCCACAAAACAGAGTTTGCATCAAAGGTGTTTGGTCCACAGGGTTTTGTTGTTCAGGCACATCTTACCTCTTTGATAGTGGATCCAACCATTTCTATAAATTAAGAACAGCAGCACTAAATAGTATGGGATAGTTTTGAAGCTTCGCTGAAGTTGGCTAAGACAGCAAAACGTTTACTGGGGAATAAACAATCTTAGGTGCAATCTTAGGGATATCAATTTGAAGAGGGGGGGATTCAAAATGTACGTGTTTTAACATCATAGGAGCTTTACTTTGAGCCCAGGAGATAATGAGAGCAAAACTCAAACTACTAGAATTTTATTCATTTTTGTACATCACATCAAATTAAACCGCATACCAAAGCTATTAGACAAAATCCGGATAGGATCAAAAAATATAAAATCTATAACCCTGAATTAATAATGACAGTTTTGAAACTTCGCTGAAGTTGCCTAAGACAGCAAAACGTTTATTGGGGCATAAACAATCTTAGGTGCAATGTTAAGGATATCAATTTGCAGAGGGGGGATCCAAAATGTCCGTGACCCAGAGTGTTTTAACATCATAGGAGCTTTACTTTGAGCCCAGGAGATAATGAGAGCAAAACTCAAACTACTAGAATTTTATTGATTTTTGTACGTCGCATCAAATTAAACCACATGCCAAAGCTATTAGACAAAATCCGGATAGGATCAAAAAATATAAAATCTATAACCCTGAATTAATTAACATTTATGGGCCCAAAATGAGAGGCATTTGTGTATTCTTAGACTAACGTATTCCTGTCCATGTCCCTCTTCACTGGGAGGACCTTCTGATCCGTCTACCAATATTTTCTCTTATGTCCCTACTCTACTTACTACACGGAATTGTTATTATGTCTCAAAAACGTTGGTTTTAAATTACTCCAAGTGAAATACCAGAAAACGGTTCTGGATATATCTAATGATTTATTTCTTATGATAAAACTACTTCCTAGAACAAACCTTCCAGATGTCTCGATTATCCGTAAAAAAATCAAAATTCTGAGCATTTTGGTTTGATATTATTTATTTTCTTAAGCCCCCCCCCTCCCCAGTCTTTTCTTAATCTTATTAAAATTGACATCCCTTTTCGATGTATATTTTTGCGTCAACCTTATCAGGGGGACTCTCTTAAGCCCCTCTTAGATCTTAGATCTGTTTTTTGTTACTTATTTTTGGTTCCTTTCCCTTCAGCTAAAAATACCCCGTCTCTCTCAGTAAATTTTATCGTTCCTTTGTACCAGCTAAAGTTTGCTTTTCAATATCATAACTTATTTTTAAATCTAAATCCCCATGCCTCCCGCTCGGGGTAGCTTTCTAACCTTCCTCCTTAAGTTGCTACCGTACATCGTTCATTAAAATATTTACTTTTTGGTACTCCTTTTATACATTCCACACGTGTTTTTACCTTTCATCATTTTATGTTCACCTCTCCACCCCCCCCCCTAAACGACCAAACTACCTTATTTCTCCTTTATTTAAAGCTAAGCTTTCCTAGACGTATTTATACCTTTCATTAGGGCCTGTTTAAGCTTCAATTACATCGGTTAGGTAACAGCAAGAACACTGATAACAGATTTTTTCCAACCTCTATGTTTTCTTCGGGTCATAACCAACACCAGCCATGCTATCATGGCAACTTTTGACAGTTGCTCCAAACTGGGAAAATGCAGATCTTAAAAAAATTTCCAATAACAAGAGCTCATATGGCACTTGTGACGAGGTCGGAAGAGCCAAGAGCTAAGAGCTCATATCGTATGAGCTCTAGCGAAATTCTAAGAATCAATAGATTGCTTTAAAAGGAAAATCAGAGGCTTAATAACGGTCGGGATTTAAAATAACAGCTCTGAGTCACAAGGTCTTTCTAAATATCAAAAATCATTAAGATCCCATCATCAACTCGCAAGTTAAAAATACCTCAAATTTTCTTCTCCCTTTAGCCCCCAGATGGTCGAATCTGGGAAAACGACTTTATCAAGTCAATTTGTGCAGCTCCCTGACACACATACCAATTTTCATCGTCCTAATACGTCCAGAAGCACCAAACTCGCCAAAGCACTGAATCCCACCACATAACTCCCCCAAAGAGAGCGGATCCAGTCTGGTTACGTCATTCACGTATCTACAACATTTATAATGATTTTCCAAGATTTCTGGTTTCCCCCTCCAGCTCCCCCAATGTCAACAGATCTGATCAGGATTCGAAATAAGAGCTCTGAGACATGAGTTCCTTCTAAATATCAAATTTCATTAAGATCCGATCACCCGTTCTTAAGTTAAAAATACCTCAATTATTCTAATTTTTCCAAATTAACAACCCCCATCTCCCCCAAAGAGAACGGATCCGAACCAATTATATCAATATTGTATCTATAGCTTGTTTTTATTCTTCCCATCAAGTTTCATCCCAATATCTCCACTCTAAGCATTTTCCAAGATTTCCAGTTTCCAAGATATATGTTTCCCCCCTTCAACCCTCTAGGTCCCTGGATCCGATTTGAATTGAAAATAGACCATCTGAGACATAAGATTCTTCTATATATCAAGTTTCATTGAGATCCGATCACCCATTCGTAAGATACCTTGATTCTACGTTTTCCAAAAATTTCGGCTTGCTCCTCCAACTCCCTTCAACGTCACAGGATCTGGTCGGGACTTAAAATGAGAGTTTTAAAGCATAAGATCTTTCTAAATATCAATTTCATTAAGATATGATCACCCGTTCGTAAGTTACAAATACCTCATTTTTTCTAATTTTTCCGAATTACTCCCCCCCCCCCCCCAAAGAGAGCGGATCCGGTCCGGTTATGTCAGTCACCTATCTTGGACTTGTGCTTATTCTTTCTACCAAGTTTCAGTCTGATCTCTCTGCTTTAAGCGTTTTCCAAGATTTTCGGTCCCCCACCCCCAATGACACTGGACCTGGTCGGGATAAAAAATAAGAGATCTGAGTTTCGATGTCCTTCTAAACATGAAATTTCATTAAGATAGGATCACTGTTTTGCAAGTTAAAAATACCTAATTTTTTCTAATTTTTCAGAATTAACCCCCCCCCCCCACACACACACACTCCCCCAAATAGAGAAAATCCGTTCCGGTTATGTCAATCACGTATCTAGGACTTGTTCTTATTTTTCCCACCAAGTGTCATCCTGATCCTTCCACTATAAGCGTTTTCAAAGATTTTAGGTCCCCCCTCAATTCCCCCCAATGTCACCGGATCCAGTCGGGATTTAAAATAAGAGCTCTGAGACACGATATCCTTCCAAACTTCAAATTTCATTAAGATCCAATCACTCCTTTGTAAGTTAAAAATACCTCATTTTTTCTAATTTTTCAGAATTACCCCCCCCCCCAACTCCCCCAAACAGAGCAGATCGGTTCCAGTTATGTCAATAACGTATCTAGGACTTCTGCTTATTTTTCCCACCAAGTTTTGTTTTGATCTCTCCACTCTAAGCGTTTTCCAAGATTTTAGGTTTGCCCCCCCCCCCCAATTCCCCCCAATGTCACCGGATCTGGTCGGGATTTAAGATGAGCTCTGAGACACGATATCTTTCCAAACATCAAATTTCATTAAGATCCTCTAACCCGTTTGTAAGTTAAAATACTTCATTTTTCTATGTTTTTCCAAATTAACCGGCTCCACACTCCCCCCCCCCCCAGATGATCAAATCGGGAAAAGACTATTTCAAATTTAATCTGGGCCGGTTCCTGATACGCCTGTCAAACATCATCGTCCTAGCTTGCCTGGAAGTGCCTGAAGTAGCAAAACCAGGACAGACAGACCAACAGGATTTGTGATTGATATATGTCATTTGGTTAATACCAAGTGCCATAAAAACAATGCCATTGATATTAGTACATCATTTTTTTTCTATGGCCCTTCAAACTATTAAATTAAAAGTAAGGCTTCAGTTTTCAAAGTTTTAGTGCCTCAGACTGGAATCAAGAAAGAATTAATGTTTTTGAATTTGATTTCAGTTATAAATTTTTGTTTTGTTTCAAATTATGTTAAAATATTCAATTTTGTTGAAAAAGTTATTTTAAATTGTAAATTTGTTTTAAATATAATTTAATTGATGCGTTTCTTTCTGTTGTTTTACTTTAAAATCTCTTTTTCTTCTCTCTCTTTCATAACATAATTTAAAATAAGAAATCTAAACCTTCCAGAATTAAGTTAATATTCTATATTTAATTGACAGAAGTTCATAAAAAACGAATTTATTTGTTGTAATTTTTTCTTTCTCACCTCTAATAGATTTACATCTTTAGTCAAATTTAAAACAGTTAGATTTTACAACTAAAATCAAGCTGGTGGTCTTAAAATATAAGAGTTAATGGACATGGATAAATGATGAAAAACCCAAGACTTATAGTCTGAGTAAGAGACAAAGTTGGCAAAAGCCTTTTTCTTTTAAAGCATCAGGGCAAGAATTTTGTCAATTTGGGCAAGAAAATCGAAGCAAGACCAAAAAATGTCTCTCAATGAGACTGAGCACATAATATAAGCTGAAGTTAAAAAAAAACTAGTAGGGGTAAGTGGTATATGCAGGGACTGGGTATAAGGTGGGACACGGTACTTATCTGCCAACTAACTTTCTTTAAAAAATCCAATAAAGCCACCTAGTATAGTTCATTCAATGGCGGACATGACAGTTCTATCATTTTGGTAAGTTGCTATTTTCGTTTTTGAGAAAATCGACTTCAAAGTTTCGGCTTTACCCCCCAAAAAATATTTGGGCAATGGTTTTTTGTACTTTATATTGTAACGGTTTGCAGAAATTGTGTGTGTAAGATAGCAAACGAAAGCTAAAACATCAGGCCACGTCGTGTGGTCATCTGGTGGAAAAATATGCAGTAGTAAAAAAAAATCGGGCACAATTTGCAAGTAGAGGTCGCATGGTATATACTGGGACAAGGACAAGTGGTATGTAGTGGGACATGTCCCAGTATATACCACATGAATTCTTACAGTTCAGTCCATACATTGCGTTTTTTCTTATCTGTTTTTACTTGTTTTTTATCAGATTTGACATCATAATAGAAGAAAATGCCACAATTTCCAAGAGCTAAGTGGGAGGAGTATTCTAATTCGGTTGCTGAAAAGAAAGTTGACCAGCATTTCATGATTAAAGCAGCTATTGTAGACCTAGAGGCTGGCTTACCAATTAGGGCAGTGGCGGAGAAACACGGAGTGTCACGTTCAGCCCTTCACAGACACTACCAAAAGTATTCAAAACTCAGTGATGACGAAAAAGCGAAATACAGTGGTGCTCAAAAGTTCGGATTTGCTACTATTTTTACGCCTGAAGAGGAAGCATCGCTCTCTCAATACCTGCTGCAAGCGAGCAGAATGTGTTATGGTTTGACCAGTCGAGACACCAGAACCCTTACTTACAACTACACCGTTGCAAACAATAAGGCTGTCCCAGACAGCTGGATAGACTCTAAAGAAGCCGGTATAGACTGGTTAGCTGGATTTCGGGCTCGAAACCCAGAGCTTTCGCTTAGAAAGCCAGAGGCAACAAGTTTGGGGCATGCCACAAGCTTTAAAAAGCACAATGTACAGGAGTTTTTCTCCAACTTGCAGTCAGTTTTGAAGAAAACTCCATTTACAGCAAGCGACATATTCAACTGTGATGAAACCTCAGTCACCACTGTTCATGTTCCTCCAAAGGTTTTTGCCGAGAAGGGTAGAAAAATAGTGGGCAAAGTAACCTCAGCTGAGCGTGGCGTGATTGTGACTATGGATGGAACCATCTCTGCCAGCGGGCAGTACCTCCCCCCTACCTTATATTCCCACGCAAGAAATTTCAGCCTCGCATGCTGACTGGTGCTCCTGCTAACTCTGCTGGAGGAGCCTCGCCTTCTGGATGGGTGAACCAAGAACTGTTTCTGGAATATCTCAAACATTTCAAGACTTACTCGCATGCTTCCCCTGAAAGCCCAAAGCTTCTGATAATGGACAACCACGAGTCCCACATCTGTTCTGCAGTTGTGCAGTTTGCTAAAGAGTCTGGTATCACTTTACTAACAATACCATCTCACTGCAGCCACAGGTTGCAGCTATTGGACATTTGCGTGTATTTTCCCTTCAAATGCCAATACAACAAGGCTATGGACAACTGGATGCTGTCCAACCCAGGGAAGACCGTGACGATATACGAGATTGCATCTCTTGTTGGCCAAAGCCTCTCCGCATCTTTCACGCCAAACAACATAATGAGGGGCTTTGAGAAGACAGGGATATGGCCTTACAATTGAGACATCTTTACAGAGAAGGATTTTCTAACCTCTGCTGTAACTGAAAGACCTGCACCTGATGCTTTGGATCCAGTTGAACCTGGAAACAACCCGGCCGAAACCCCAAATACAAGTGGGCCTGAACAATCCTCTACACCCGTTTCAGTTCCTGTGACGCCAGATCAAGTTCGGCCATACCGTAAAGCCAAGCCGCGTGAACTGAGCGGAAGAAAGGCTCTAGAAAGATTCCTACTGACACTCCTGTGAAAAGACAGATTGAAGAACAAGAAGCCGAAAGAAAAGATAAGAAAGCACGGGGTGGCAGGTCTCGAGGAAAAGTTGGGACTGTTGGAAGAGCTGGAAAAGCAAAAAAAGACCAGACAACAAAAAAGCTATTTGTGGATTCAGAAGGAAGTGATGATGAAAAAATGATTCTTGATGATGATAGTGATGACTCGATGAAACTAGGTGAATTGGAAGATAATAGTGAGAAAGAGGAAGAGATATTTGACAGTGTCTCTACAGGAGATTTTGTTAAAGTTGTTTACAAAGGAGAGTATTTTCCTGGGTCTGTCCAAGAGAAAAACGAGAATGTAACATATAGACCAGCCCCCTCCCCTCTATAAAATTCAGGACCAAATCCCTCATTCACATCCCCTTAGAAATCCTCAAATATAGGACCAAATCTCTCATCCATACTCTTCTAGGAACTCTTAAATTCAGGATTAAATTTCTCAGTCACACCCCTTTAGTAAATTTCAATTTGAAAAAGGTTTGAATAAAATCATTTAGAATTTAACAGTTGCTAAATTTAACAAGTCTGCATAATCCTACGCAGTTGGACTACGTGCATTTAGATAAGTGAAATGTTACTTAACAAGTCAAGTAACCAGTTATTCTGACCCCTGAGTTTTTCAACAGTCTGCATAGTCCAACGCGGTTGGACTACGTGCATTTAGATAAATTAAATGTTACTCAACAAGTTAAGTAACCAGTTATTCTGACCTATGGGTTTTTCTCGAAACCAAAAGGGAAATCCTTGCCATAAAAACAGCTTTTGGAAGCGAGACTAGTCACATGATTAAATATTACCAATAGTAGTGGAGGTCAACTTCCGCAGGTCACCAAGCCTGTCCGGCAAGTGCGCGCGTTGGATATATGAGCCCAACACAAGGGCGAATAGTTAGTTTGATGGAGAGATTCGAATGCATTAGATCAATTGCTCATGTTCACCTTTTCATGCAATAAGACATTGAAGCTATTTTGTCAATAGTTGTATATTGTAAGTAAATAAACCTTATTGTATTTAATCATCTTCTGTCTATGTATTAGGGCATCAGGTACAGTTCCTCTAGCTTTCAGGCACGGTCCCAAGGGAATCTATATTTGTTTCAAGAGACCTCGAACAACACCGAGATGGTTCTGTCTCCCAGGTTATCGGGGATTATATACGAAACCTTTTTATTTTATTAATAATTTAGCTCCCATATCCACATTAAGCTATTAAGACTTAGAAGTGTCCCAAGCAACTCAACGCAAACCCCCCTTAAGATAAAATCACAACACAAACAAATTATTTAACAAAACCACCCCGTAACATATGGCGCGGTCGGGTAAAGAAAGCAGCAAAAGGAACTGAAAGTACCTACGCAATAAATGCCTACTAACATAGACAAGTATGATTATCTACATTTTATTTTTTGATTTTTAAGTGCAGTGCAATTTTACCTAGCTTTTTGAATTTTTAGGTGCAGTGCGATTTTATTTCTATTTTTGCATTTTTTTATATATATAGGTATACCCCATTCAAAAAATATCAAAATCTTTAAGAAATTAAAATAAAACAGTAATAAAATTAAAAAAATTTTGAGATTATTTTAAACCGCATATTTAAAAAAAAAAAAAAGACTACAATAAATATGGACCAGGAACAAGATGAAATATTAAAAGCGCAGCAAATTATTGCAACTTCGGTAGAAATTGCAAAATAATTACCAGAATATGAAGGAGATACGGACGTTGATCAATTCAACATCCATTTAGGACAATTTGTGGAAATGACAAAAATTGACCTAAAAGTATTAAAAAATAAGTTACTTTTAAGACTGAAAGGACAGGCGCTAACATTCCTAAAACAAATCGAAAACTCAATAGGTACAGAAGCAACCTCAACCATTAACTCAATAGAATTATTGCAACAGGCCTTCCAGAAAAGATTCATCGACACAAGTTCGTTGAATAAACTAAAACATGGCCTAGTTACTTTCGAACAGACACAAAACGTTCGTGAGTACTTGCATAAGGTTAGAATCGCAACAGAGGCGCGATACGGTCCAGGAGAAGGGGAATTATATGAAAAAATCATACTAAATGCATTTAAACAGGGACTAAACCCAAAGTTATACCGCCTTTTGATAGCTAAAAATATTGATAACCTAGAACTAGCGGTTCAGGAAATAGAAAGAGCCGTAGAAATTGATTCGATTGTCCTGCAGCATCAAAAACTGTCAATAAATGCTGTAGAAAACAAAGCCCCTGTAAAGTCAAGAGATTCCTCTCCGCGATTTTTCTCCCGAGAAACATCGCCCAAACCTGTTCGAAATCAAATTCGAACAACTACACCTCCAAGACAAGTACGTTTTGCCCCCAATAATCAATTAAGGGCACAAACTAACAATGAACCATTAAGGTGCTACACCTGTAGTCGATTAGGACATATCGCTAGAAATTGTTTCGCAAACAATAATTATCGCCCAAATATTAGGGGAACGGGTAACCGTTTGTCCAGGGGGACAAACTATAGTGGGTACGCCCCAAGAGGTAATCGAGATAAACACCTTTGTAACAAGAAATAATTATCCCACCCAAAATCAAAATTTCCAACGCGATACGTATCAATATCGAGGAGGGTACCGTGGAAGGACAAATCAACCCAATAATAGTTGGAACAGAAGTACAAGAGGAAATTACATCAGCCGACGGCAGCCATATAATAGCTCCATCTCAAATAATAATCAAGGAACCCAAAAAAGAACAAATGAAAGTTCTACATCTAACATTTGGGAATCCCAGGGAAACGATATAAGCCCCCAAAATTCGTAGGACCAAAATTTGGTGGCAAGATAATTTATAGGTCCCCCCCAGTAATAATACCATTTTTAAGTGCAAATAATAATAAGATGTTACCAGTATTTGAAAATTTTAACGCAGGGAATATTTATTTCTCAGCCCTTATAGATTCAGGAGCAACCGTAAATGTGATAAATACATCCGTGTTTAATAAATTACCAAACTATATTAAACGACGAATGAGCAATATCTGTCCCAATTTGTCAAGTGTAACCGGACACGACCTAGATGTGAAAGGCACTGTATATCTAGCCTTGCGCAAGGATAACAGAAATTTCTATACTCGATTTATAGTTTGTAAGAATTTTCCATACGAAGCGATAATAGGCGCAAATTTTTTAAAATCAAATAAAATATTATTGGATGTAGCAAATTCAAAGTTTATCTACCCAACGGATACCATATCAATGATAAATAACATACAAGCAAACAAAGTAAGGGAAAATATAGGTAACATGAAAGAGTATAGAAACAAACAAATTCAAGAAATTTGTTATTTATGGAAAAAACTTGAAAAAATAGAAACTCCAGGAAAAAAACCAGTGGAGAATCTTCTAAATTCAATAAAAGAAGAAAATCACGAAAAATATTATGGATTTGTAGTGCGTAAAACAAAAATTCCCCCTAAATCAATGCAGAGGGTCCAAATATCACAAATGTTAGAACCAGTTAATGCTAAATCAATGCAGAGGGTCCAAATATCACAAATGTTAGAACCAGTTAATGATAAAAATGAAATTTGGGTAGCATCACCGTCGGAAAATCTCCCGAAATATTTAGTTTGTGAAGAACAAATTATAAATTACGAAAAGGGAGAAGGTTACATTTGGGTAACGAACACCCATGAAAACGACCTAATTACCCTAAGTAAAGGTACATGTTTGGTAAAGATACAAGTAGTATCGAAATCCGACATTAATAATTGGAAAAATTTGGAAAAAAACTACGTGAATAATATTAATGTTTACGTTGACAGAAAATATCCACTGACGCGATCTCAATTCCTTGAGAAATTCGAACTAAGTCACATAACCGATGTATCATTAAAACAAAAATTATGCGACTTATTATGGGAATATAGAGATGTCTTTTCGACATCTGAAGATGACATAGGACTTATCCCATTTTATGAACACGCAATACAAACCACGGGGCCGCCAGTTGCAAAACAACCATACAGAATTCCTTATAAACATAAGGAATGGCTAATAAACAAAATACATGAACTCGAAAAAAATCAAATCATAAGGCCAAGCATAAGCCCATACTCTGCCCCCGTTATTTTAGTCCCGAAAAAAAATAATGATCTTAGATTAGTGGTAGATTATAGAGCTTTAAATAAACAGGTAGTAAGCGACAAATTTCCCCTACCTAGAATAGACGAAATTCTAGATTCAATATCAAATAAAAACAAAATATTTACTTCCCTAGATTTGACACAAGGTTATCATCAAATAAAAATAGCTGAGGGCGATGTTTTTAAAACAGCTTTTTCAACTTCAGAATGTGGTTCTTATGAATACTTAAGAGTACCATTTGGACTAAAAACTAGTTCGAGTGCATTGTGTAGACCCCTCCTTCATTTACTAAGAGGCCTAAATAACATCATTCATTTTGTTGATGACGTCATAGCTATGGACAAAGACGCGGAGGACCATTTAGTGACCCTAGCAAAAGTGTTCGGAAAATTTAGAAAAGGCAATTTAAAATGTAGACCAGAAAAAGTAAATCTTTTTCAAACAAAACTAAAATTTTTAGGAGTAGTTGTAACGCAAGGACAAATTTCCCCTGACCCTGAAAAAATAAAATCCGTTAAAAATATAAAGCCCCCCCAAACAATTAAACAATTACGAGGAATCTTAGGATTAATGAGCTATTTCCGAAAATTTATAAGAAATTACGCACAAGTTGCAAAACCTTTAACAGACCTCACGAGAGGCAACCCACAAAAAATTGTGTGGTCTAATACAGCTCAGAATGCATTAGATCATTTAAAAAAGGCTCTAACCTCAGAACCTATTTTATCGCTACCCGACTTCCAAACAGGACAATTCGTTGTTACAACGGATGCCTCAAACAAGGGAATTGGGGCAATCCTCTCCCAAATAATAAATGGGGAAGAAAGAGTAATAGCGTACGCTTCTCGCACCCTGACTTCTGGAGAAAGTAATTATTCTGCTACACAGCTTGAATTATTATCAATTATCCACCATTTGGACAAGTTCAGACATTATTTGGTAGGCAGAAAATTTAAACTGCGTTCGGACCACAAAAGCCTGCAATATTTGCAAACTTTCAAAAAGCCAACGGGAATACTCGCGAGATGGATTTTGAAAATCCAAGACTTAGATTATGAATTTGAACATCTTAAGGGAAAACAAAATGCCCCATGTGATTATCTAAGTAGATTTCCAGATAATACCCCAGTAGAAAATGAAAACGAAGAAGTCAACACAATAAAAGCAAAGTATGTTCCAAGAAAGAAGGGTTTAAAAATGAAATCGGTTGAGAATAATTCGGTTGAGAAGGAACAGACAAACAGCCCACTTTCATTGAAGTCTATAAAAATGTATCAAAAGAAAGATAATACTTGTGCCGCTCTAATAGAATATTTCTTATATGATAAAGAGTTACCTGATGAAATGAAATCTTTTAAAAAAGAAATTGATAACTATTATTATGATTTCGACGAAAAAATACTATGTAGGATAATAACCGATACTGATAAAAGAAATCAAACTTCCGTTATACCAGTTTTACCCCAAATTTTGGAAAAACCCGCTTTTGAATTCTTTCATTCTGAAGTAGGAGGTCACTTGGGATTAGATAAGACATTCCAAAGATTAAAACAATACTTTTTCGTTACTTCAGCCTTAACAAAGTTAAAGAATTATGTTAATAATTGTGAAACCTGTAATTTAAGAAAAAATCCTCAAGTCTACCCGAATCCAACGATAGGAAGAACGCCTACGGCCCGGTTTCCATTTGACATAGTCTCTTTTGATTTATATGGTACTAGCGGAGGACTACCCACGTCTAATGAAGGACATACCTGTGTACTGTCAGTAATCGATCATTTTTCTGGTTTCACATTTGCTAAACCATTAAAAAATCAAAGCGCTTATGCGACTTCGAAAGCTCTTGCCAAAATATTTCTTAATTTCGGTATTCCTAATACAGTATTGAGCGACAATGGCCCTAATTTTGTATCGAAAGTAACCAAGGATTTAATGTCTTTCCTTCAAATAAATAAATTGGTATCGACCCCCTATCATCCACAGGCCAATGGAAAAATCGAGAACAGACACAAACTATTTTCTAATATTTTAAGTATTTATACGAAAGAAAATCGCAGGGATTGGCATGAAACCTTACCTTATTTAACAAATGTAATAAATACAGCTTACTCCCAGGTCATTCGCGATAACCCATTTTATATATTATTCGGACGAGACTTTAGAATCCCTTATAATGAAATTATAGAGTCACGACAATTTTATAATGATTCTCAAGATTATAAACAAGAATTTATCAATAGAATGAGGAAAACTTATAAACTTGTAAAACAAGAAATAGAAAGATCAAAAAGAAAGCAAGAAGCAAAAAATATTCCTAATGTCAAAGGTAAACTCGATTTCCAAGTAGGAGATTGCGTTTACTTAAAAAACGAAAACAAATCGGACGGCAAGAAACTTTCGGACCGGTACCTAGGACCGTTAAGAATAATTAAAAGGTATGATAATAATGTTACATTTAAACTATTAAAACCAAAAACAGGAAAAATTTATAAAACCCATGTTAGTCGTATAAAAAGGGCAAAATTCACAGAAACATGGACCCCTCAACCTTCAACATCAAATACCTCGGAGGACGAAAATCAACCACCTCGCTCTAGATTAAGTGAGCTTAAACCTTTTAATTTCAAACAAGGATATTTTGAAAACAGTAGTGATGAAGAAAAATTTAATGAATTTCTAACCATGACAAATATGGTCACCCCCCAAAAAGTACCCCCGTTACGCGGAGACGGAGGAATAGCGATTCCTCTTCCAGTGAAGAATCAGAAGAGTTGGACTATACAATTTCTCCACAAACACAATTTTTCCCGGATCGAATTTCGACACCTTTTCCACCAAAACGTTTCCCCGATGATTTGGTACACCCTGTCACACCAATAGACAGACCCTTTTTGTTACAAGATGAATTAAATAAGGCTATACAGACCCCTGGTGACATAGAGTCAGAAAAGGTCTACCAACCGCAACAAACATTGCGGGAGGCCATGGATCTTATTAATTACCCAATTAAAACTAGACAAAGTACACTTGATACTAATCCACCTACAGATGAACAACAATATCACGATATAACCGTCTCAAAGGCAAAACCAAAGGACTGGGTATCTTGGAAGGAAACCTTAATGCAAACCATTCCTCACCCCCCGGAAGATATGGCTTTCAAGCAGTGGAGGCACCCCAAGAAGACGTTTGAATCCTCCCAAAGCTCCCAAGAATCGTTCAATTCTCCCGAACCCAGAGATCAACAGGACGAGTCAATCAATAAACCCTCCACTTCACGAGGTGAAGAAATTTACGAAGGTCAGGCTGGATCTACACCTAAATCTCAAACTTCTACTTCAAGAGAACCAGATACTAAATCTACAACTAGTTCCTCAGATACTGAGAGTGAATCAGGCACAAATGAGCCCAAAGATGTGGAAGGAATAAGACCACAGAGTGCAACTGCCCAGGCTAAAAAGGCACAAATTAAAGGTCAAAAATTTCTTAAAAAACAATATAAAAAGTTCGACTTGATATCGCTAGCGAAGCCAAAGAAAAAAACGGAGTCTACCGAAGAGAAGGTAACAACAAGGTCAGGCCGAGTTGTCAAAAAACCAGATAAATTAGATTATTAATAAAAGAAAAATAAAAATCTACCAGTCCTTAATAAAAAAAAATAAATATAAAAATAAAATAGTCATTTTTTTTGCCAATTGTTAATTGGTTACGCTAAGAAAACATCCCGTAATAAAACATCCTTAAAAGAAAGTACCTTTCAGGAAATCTGAAAGACTCCAAATGAAAAATTGGCCTATCTTATCAAAGAGTGCTCATTGTTCTAAGTAAGTTCCAAATCACATTTTTTTTACTAAGAGTAATCATAAGAGTGTAACTGCTTCATTAACATTTTCGCTTAACCACAAAATAATTCCTTAATCTTAAAGATTATCAATAAGTAAGCAAGACTCCCAAAGAACTCCTTGAAAACCACTTACTCATTGTTGCAGCCAGCAATACAGTGACAAGTTAAATTAAATTGTAGTACAAATTTCCCATATGATGATAATCGGTAGTTGAGTCAGATATAATTACGAATTTTTTTTTGAGTTCCACCAAATTTGTAGTTTTATCTGTCCATCTCCCAATTACTATTTCTTCATTGCTTCAACCAATATTATACTAATCCATTCTATCCACTATATACCATACTCGCCCGTTTTTTTTTATTTTTGACCAAGGTCGCATAAAAATCCAAGTGGTATTTCTCCGCTTGTTATCCCACATTTTAAATTTCCCCAAGTTGTTAAACCATTCTAAATTTAATTAACTACCCCATTTACCACCAAAATATGTCCAAAGCTATTATAGATACAGAATTTATTTCAATTATCCATGCTAAGGAAAACATTATATACGCGGCCGCGATCTTAGTTCAAGACGAGAATGGTAAAGAGGTATATGCTGAAACATGGTACCTCAACTACGATTTAACAAAATTTGAACCTCACACATATAGATTTGGCTTAAAATTAGCAAATACCCCTAAATATCAACCCGCGAGAGGAGAAGTAAAAATAAAATATTCAAATAAAAATAAGAAAGGAAAAAACTTGACAAGCCTTCAACTATTAATAAGAAAACTACAACAAAAATTTAATATAAGCTATTGGTTTTGCAAGGGCCCAAATCAAACTGATCTACTTTTAATTGATAAATGTAGACCACCGAAAATTTGTTATAAGATCGAGGAAAATGAAAATTGTATTAAGTACGAAGGAATTCACCACCCCTTAGATGAAATCCGACATTACGCCAAATTTATGTATGATCCAACGTCCCAAGATTACGCAGTAAGGGGAAATAACATTTTCTTAAAGAGAAAAAAATCGGTAGAAGCAAAAAAAGACGCATATAAAGGTAAATTAAAATCAAAAAATTCAAACAATAAACAAAATCTACAATTTTTTTAGACGAAACACCAGAAGGACTCAAGGCGGAAAAAGGTAATTACTCATTAGATAATTAGCCTGCTTATACGTGTGACTAATACTAACCGGGAAAATGCCGCGACAAAGAACCTTAAGTAATACCGACACCCTAGAACCCGACCAAGACCTGATGTTTGCGAGACCAGAATTTTGGATTTCAAATAAAACCCTAAGTTTACCAAACCTCTCAGTAATAGACTATGAACTACGGGAAATAATCTTCGAATCCGCAATAACTAATGCAATAAGAAACCTGGAATATAATACCTTATATTCATTATTGAAAGTTCCCGTTATTTTTAACGAGGATCTCTTAATACACGGAATAATCATCCTATTATACGGATCATTTTCATTAGATATATTGAGCAAAGATTACGATTATAGGCACAAAAATGCTGCATACACCTTCGCAGCCCTACTCCAAGCAATGCCCCCCGTTGCGTATCCTTTGATAGCATCTTTAATACGTGAAAATTTTTGGCACATAGAACAAGAATCAGGTTTCAAAATACTATGGCCCTTAAAGTTCCTGGACTTACTACTAAATGTGAATTACAAAATAGTGGAAGATGAAAATATATTGTTGGGAATATATGAACACTATTTGAGATACAGCACCAATTTTAACCCAATAATTGTAAAAAATTCAACCCATTATATTTATGATGAACAGTATATGGAGTTAATAAATGTAACAACAAAATTCTACATGAATGATGAAAATTTTGGATCAAAAATTTTGCCAGATAAAGACATCATTGTGTATGAAAAATTCCTAGACACAGCTAGCCCCCTATGCTTTCGTAAGGAATTGATTTATAAAATAATTCACACGACCTCAGATGAACTCAGTCTAAAAGATCTATGCAGGAAGAAAATACGGCAAACATTAAGGAAAAGGGACATTAATTATTCCATACAAAGCCTCCATATTCCCACTTTCCTAAAGAAATACATAATGTACATGGAAAACGGCCCCGGAATCAACGAAAAGGACTTCCAGTTAACATTTAAAACCCCCTACCTTTTGAAGTCAGCATACAATTTAATGGCCAATAGTGGGCCAATTTTAAGAATAACAGAAAATCATGAAATTGACGGTTCCTTTTTACCCTTTACCTTTTTTTTCCTCCCCCCTTATGTAACTTTTCTAATTTGTAGACAAGGAAGAACCGTGTAAAATAAAAGAAAAATTTGGTTGGCAGAGAATAGAAACCAATACCTTAATAAACACGTCATACGCGATTCTAGAAGAAACCAGTACCAAGGTAACCGCCAATTAACTTACTAACCTGCTTATAACTAACAAAAATTGAAAAAGAAATATCATGCCATTAAAAGGAACCTTAAGTTATCCCAACCTTACCAGGTTGAGGAATGGGGAAAGATTTGATATAAAAACTAGAACCATAAAAACTCCCCCTAAATACCTGAAAAACCGAACAGCTTGGTTTCCATGTAAGACACAAAGTTTGCCAAATTTGTCAAAAATTGAACACAAATTATTAGACCAAGATTTCGAAAATGCCGTTAAAAAAGCAACAAGAGAATTACAATACCAAACTCTCTATCTACTTCTCGAAATTCCTGTAAGCATCACTAATAAGTTGATAACAAGAATTTTGTTCATCTTGTTATTTTGTTCATTTACACGCAAGATGAGAAAAGAAAACTTCCAGTATAAACAGCAACTTGCGTCTCGGACTTTTACGATCTTACTTAACAGAATCCCCCTCAAAAAATACCCTCTAGTAGCAACATTGATCAGCGAAAATTTCTGGAGAATCTATAATGACGGAGGCTATACAATCATATGGCCTCTGAGATTTTTGTCAATATTGATAAAAAGAAATACAAATGTCTTGTTGGAAAAACCAAGCATACTAAACAAAATTTATAAAGACTACAAGAACCATTATTCAGTTAGTAATTTGATAAGAAAAGGCCGAAAATTCCATATTTATGAACCAGATTACAATGAACTGAAACAAATAATCTTTACCTGTAGCGAATGCGATGACAACTTTGCGTCAAAAATAGCGCCTCAAACAGATATAATCGTATTTGAAAAATTAATGAATTGTAGCGACCCCCTATTTTTCCATAAAATATTAATTTTCAAAGTAATCCATAACGTGTCAGGATCCTTAACCTTAAAAGAACAGTGCAGAAGGCACGTCCGACTTCTTATGCGGAAAAGAAATATAAATTATACCCTGTGGAGCCTTCAAATACCTAAAAATTTACAAAAATATCTTATGTTCGCGGAAGACAATTCAGAAAATAAAGGTCAAATATCTGAATTAACCTTTTGGTCAGATCATATTCCTAGATCAAAAGATTTTTTAACATATATAGGCGGACCAATTTTCAATGTGCAAAATAATTTCGACATCAACTGTGGAACAAAACTGTCTACTTTACAAAAATTTTAAACCTCTGAGTAACAAACAGCTAATCCCGCGAAATTATCCATGAGAACATGCCTAACTCCACCCAATAATTATTAATAACCCAATTTAATTTTTTTTCAGAAATTGGACTTGTCTAAAGATTTGAAGTAATGGAATCTCGGCCGAATTACTTCCTCGCAATCCAAGTTAAAAACCCTCAGATAAGGATGAATGCTTCATTAATGCAAAAACACGTAATTGAAACAAACCCTATGTTAACAAAAGCCTTAATCAAACAAAACTCTTTCCATCTAACGTTAAAAGTATTGCATCTGAAAAATAATACTGAAATTGAACATGTAAAAAGTGCTTTTGTCAAGACCATAGAAAAATATAGACAAAATTTCACAAATGAAAAACTTTATCTTGATTTTCAAGGCATCGGGGATTTCTTTGAGCAAATTATATATGCAAAATTAGAGAACGAAGAGGTAGTTAAAACGCGCCTAAATCCAAACATAGAAGAAATCTCGAAAGAAATTACCAAAAGCGAAATACAAATTGTAAATCAAGAAAACTGGAAGCCACATTTAACGTTAGTTGACCTAAGAAAAGTAAAAAAGCTAAGGAAAGAGGCACGAAAACTTCACCCCTCCTTAACTTCCAATTTTAAAAACATGAAATTTGGGAGAGAACTTGTAAACGGGTTACAATTACTATCAATTTTCGGACCCAAAAGCCAAGAAAACTATTACGAGATAATAGCAGAAGTAACGTTTGAACAAAACACCCCTAAATGCAACTAAAAGTAAAAAAAAAAAAAAAAAAAAATGAAGTAAAAACGTTTCAGGAACAGAAAGGAGAACGAAACAGGAAATATATGGCGGTAAGGTAATGATTTTTCAAAATAAATTACGCTTACCAAAACTAACATTACAAAAAAAATATATATAACCTCCGTATAACTATCTTAATTCATATACTTATAGTAAGATAAATATGTTTAGAAATTACCAAAATCGCCGGACCTGTGAACTTTACAAACTATTATAAATAAGTGTAATAGCATATACCACACGAAAAATCTAAACTTAACACTTAGCCTACTAACCTTTAGCCTACTACTTAAAAAAAAAAAATTTTTTTTCGCATAATTTTAACAAAAAAAATGTCCCAAAAGCATTAACAAAATTCAATCTCTTACCTTATGCGATCTACATGGATTCATGACACGGTTCGAACGTTGAAAAATACTTCAAATATCAAGCTTTGAAAATACAAGCTTTGAAAACATATCAAAACACAATAACTATATTTGATAAACATTTGTTCCCAATTATACTTATATATCTCGCTTAGATAACAGAATATAGTCTTCCCATCTAAACAACTGAACAATGTATTGTAAAACGAGACTTTTATATAACGATAAACGAAAACAACCTTTAGTATAAAGGCCAACATAGTCGCATCATCCTATTGAAATATCGCTACTTACAAAGTAATACATTGTTCTTAATTTGACTAGCTCTCATTCCAAATGCAAAGTGCCGTAATAAACCCTCAATTATTATCTACTTACATCTACTTGAGGTAGTAAATACCTCAAATCTAAGGGTTTTTTGAAAAAGCCATAATTATACCGCACATCTTCAACCGACAAGATAATTGGGATAGGAAAGTATTTCTACCTAATGAAAAATGCTTATTTTTTTGCCATATTGCGCTATGTTAGTTAGTAAAACTTAAAGACAAGAATGTGCCGCTACGCGCTGTGCTAAGTGCCGCATAAGACTAAAATTAGATGCGCTATCAAAACAAAAACAAGTTTTTTTTTAATTTCGTGTTTACCAAAATACACTTTGTGCTGAAAAACTGTGCATATAGTAATAAGGTAATTTGGTTTCCTTTTAACCTAAACAAATTGATACAATAATGTTTCTCAATAATCATCAACGAAGAAAATGTTACCCAGTAATAGCAGATCCCATTAGCAGAGGTCTTATTTGAGGAAATATGACTTGTGGTTAGAAACTACCGACGTACAAATTTTTATATGCTATAATTTGGCATAATTTGTATGCTATTTCAAAAAGTACATTTTTATCATTTTAAAATAAATGGCCTAGGGAACTTAATTCATGGTCGGTACATATTTCCCTCAATATTATTGATTCAACAGCCCTTTCCTAAGTGCCTAAAACGAAATTCTCCTTAAAATTATAGCCCAAGAATTGTCTTTAGGAAACCTAAATGAAGAAAAACGCTATTATTTTAAACTATAGGCCATAATGAACAAATATATATGTATGCTTATTAACATATATATATAATTTTTCTTCGCCTACAAAACTTTAGAAGCCAGAATAGTTTAAAAAACTCTTTGTCTAAAACTCGGTTTGGAAAGTGTGATCAAAAAATTGAAATTTTTTTCTAATAATTTAACTCTTCTTAAGTGATTATGATACAATCTCTTCTTAATTATGAGACAATATAAACTTATGTATACAAACAAACTAAGAACCTACGACTTTTCACTTAAACTAGGCTAAAATTCAACCAAATTTAAATAAGTGGTTAAAAGTTTTTCTTTTCTTTTTCTCCCAGTTAGGCTACTTAATTTTCAGCGGAAAGAAGTCCAAGCACAAAACGATGCTACGTGTCGAAATTAAACCCTTGTACCTCAATATAACACCTTCAGCCAATTTGTGCCCGTCTGGCATAGCTATAATTATCTCCCCAATGTACTTACCAGGAAAGCTGTGATCTATATCTTTAAGATAAAGTTACTAGGCCTTATAATCTTATTATATAATTACAAACCCTCATTTTGAGCTTTAGACTATATCAAGACATCTATAATTTGATTTAAACATAAATACTATTATTTTAAAATATAGGCTATATTATAAAGGCTATTATTTTAAACTATAGGCTATATTTAAACAACATGCTTAGTACATGTGTGCATATGTGTATAAATTTAAAACTTATAAACCTTACTTACCCTACAAATTATCACAATATGATTTACAATAAGTATTCTTTAAGAAAGAAAAAATAAAAAGGAAACAAGTTGTGAAACTTTTCAAATTCTTAATCTAAAGTTTAACTTATTTTAAATGAGTACAATATAGATTTATACTACAAAGGACTAGTAGCCTACAACTTATTAATTAAGTTAGGCTAAGATCCTACTAAATTTAAAGACGATTTAAATCATAAGTCAAAGGTTGTTCTTCTTTTACAACTAAGCCAATTAGTTTTGAGCTAGAAGGAGTTTAAATGCGAAAGAACACTTAACTTATCGAAAGTCAAACTATTATACCTCAATAAGACACCCTCTCGAATTTGTGCGAGTTTTGCAATAGCTATGATTGTTTCTCAAAGTGCATACAAAAAAAATGGCTGTAATGAGTTAGAAACATAGTTACTAGGTCTTACAATCTTATAATATAATAATTATCCCTACTTTTAAAACTCCAAACTACATTAACCCAACCATAATTAGATCTTACCCAATTAATGCCATAAATCAAAACTTTAACAATAAAATAAGCCTATCCTTCTATTACATCTACTTAATTAGTAATTTAAGGCTCAAGCCGTATCAGACACACAAGTTATTTCATACTGTTTCATACATTTAACAGTTATGTGTTTTAAGCAAGTTTTCCCCTGGGTTAGCAAAATTTTAAACAATTTTAGTTTTTGACTATTTAGAGTTATAAAGAAGTTTAACGGCGATCCTCTCAAAATACAAGTGCTATTAATTTTTTTTATATCTAGATATTTTTATAACTAAATAAAATAACTTTAATATAAATATTGTCAATGTCTATCCATCCCCCCCAATGAGAGTAGAGAACATCTAATAGGTCTTGAGTTAACTCCATCCTAGACCTAAAATAAAACTTTAAAAAAAAAGAAAAAAAAAAAAAAAAGTCCCTAATAGATTATTAGCGAGACTAAGCTAGTACTTTAATTTGCTAAATACCTAATGATTGCACCCTTGAAATATTATTATTTTATCTTCCAAAAACACACACACCAATTATTAATTTTCTGACAAAAATTCAACATTTTTGAGAAAGATACATGAGACTTTTGCTATTAGGTTCTCTGATCCGCCAAATACGATTGTATGATTTTCGTTAAGATTCTGTGATTTTTAGGGAGTGTTCCCCCCTATTTTCCAAAAAATCCTTGTTTTTCTCTATTTAAAATAGCCCCTTTTCTGAAATGGGCGGTGCCAAAGATCTTCCGTAATGACCCTTTAGTCTATTCAGACACGAGTCTTCATTGGAAGCATCTTTAATATTCTTTAATCCCCCAATTTAAAATTATTGATATTTTTTAAATTGATTTTTTTAACACTATATCGTAATGACAATAGTGTGTTAGCCCCTTGAATCTATCTTCAAAAACTCCAATAATACTTAATAAATCTCAGCGTCGCGCAATCCATTTTTTCTTTCTATCATACTTTGTCAGAAATAATTGATTAAATATTAATTACAGATAAGAAAGATGATCTTAACATTTTTGATGACCATGTGTATAAGTGCCCATACACAAGATGTCGTAAAGCATGGAATAATATTCAAACACGAAAATTCACTTCTAACTAGTAACAATGCTTGGAAAATTTTTATGAAGCTAGACCCTAAACCATTTGAAACATTATTCCAACAAGTTATAAGACTGGAGAAAAATACATTTGACCTAAAAGAATCAATTTTTCAATTTTTAAAATCGGACAAGGGACTACAAGCAAGCAAAAACAACCATAAGGAAAAGAAAGAAATATCCCCTAACTCTCCCAAGGTCAAAACAAAAAGAATAGTAGATGATTTTGATGCGAAAATGGCCGAAATCGATAAAGCTATAGGATTCGGAAAAACCATTGAAAAAAGAAAAAAAAGGTCAATTAACGAAGACCAAAACTCAGATATCGATAAAGAGACCCAAGATACAATTGAGCCAATCAAGACACAACTTAGACAAAGAAAATTTTACGATGGACAATATGCATTATTGAACGAATTGCCCACAGTATGGAATTTCTTCAAAGAACTATGGAATGGACCAAAACAAATTAACAGGGCTAAGAACAAACCAATACAAGAAAAAATAAATTTATCTGAAATAAAACCAACGAAGGTTGAAACGAGAGACAAAAACAGTATTTCCCAATACACACAGCAAACCGCTACAATTGAAACCCAAGCAACAAGCATTGTATCTGACCTCGTAACGCGAACAAATAAAATACCAGAGATAATAAGAGGTATCGAAAATATTGAAGTGGGATTGAATTCCACTAATGGTACCAGCAAACCAAAATACAAGTTTAAATGTCAATATTTCTGTAAAATAATAAACGTCACAACGGAAGCTACCAAAATCAACACGACCGCCCATGTTCCACGTATTACTTCTTATACCGAAGAAAGCACAAACGGATTAATGGAAATCCCCAAAAGCACCGAAAAAGAATACGAAACGACTACTTTCTGGAAATACGATATCCAGAACGAGGAAACCACAGCAGAAACTGATTTTACTCCAACAACAATCGAAACTGAACATACCCCAATAACAGAAGTGGAAGAAACATTCCCCTCGTCCAACCCCACGACGACTGACCCACAACCAGTAGAGTTAGACACCTCAATGTCAGAAATTACTACAGAAACTATCCCTGGTGTACTAATGCCAATTAAAAACGATGAAATTTTAATAACAGTAAGGCAACCATGGCAATCAACTAGCTGGATATGGACTTCTTCGAAAAAGGGAAGAATACAAGTTAGATGGCAAATCCCTTTTGTCGAGACAGACTATGGTAGAACACGATGTGTGGATGGAGACAAAAAATGTCAAGATGAAGGTCACTGGAGAGAATGTTGGACAATAGATGGTAAGAAAACTTGCGCGCGACTGGCCATGGCTGACGAACCAGCGAAGGATGAATTAGAACCCCTCCCGGAATTAACCATGGAAAATGCTCATAAAATCTCAACTCATCAGGCATTCCTTATCTTATATAGACAAAGGTTAGAGGCGTTATTTGAATTATTCAATACAGAAATACAAAAACTTAAACAAAGCACTACACGTATATTCGAAGTATTTTTCCGAAGAAGTAAATATAAACGATCAACAAGTCTAATCCCAATAGTAGGGGAGCTTGCTTCCCGACTATTCGGTTTGTCAACCGAAGAAGATTTGAATATACTAAGAGATAATGTTAAAAGACTCAACACAGCCATGAATACAACACTACATGTCCAAAAAATACAAGCAAGCATAGCCAATTACCAAAAAGACAAAATCGAGGCTATATCCAAAAAAATATCAAGAACAGTCAGCACAATGAACTATTTAAAAAATGAGGTAGACAGAGTAATCTCTGATTCCAGCCTAACAATGGTGTCACTAGACATTGTTATTATGTCTTTGTTGAACTTAGCCACTGATGTCAGTAAATTTGAGTTCGCGTTATTTGAGTTAACAGGAGGTACTCTTTCTTACGACTTAGTGGATCCCTCGGATCTTAAGAACATCCTAAACGAAATAAAGACTCACTTAACATTTGGTCTCCACTTACCAGTAGAACCAGAAGTAGCTAACTTGTTTTTATATTATACCAAACTAAAGGTGCATATTACCGAGATCAATGAGCAACTATTTGCTGTAGTCACAATTCCTTTGATTAATCAACAATCCATATACGACCTATACAAAATATCTACATTTCCAATCAACATTAAGGAGACAAACTCCTTCATGAGCATCATCCCAGAAGCGGAATATATGTTAATAGATCAAGATAGAAGAAAATACGCGTTAGCAAATACCGAAGAATTAAAAGAATGCGTGTCATTTAAAAATTTGGTCTGCCAACTTACATTACCTATATATAACGTAAAGATAGGATCATGCATGCTAGATCTATTCCTAAAGGAATCGCAGCAACAAAAAATTCCTGATTCTTGTGAAGCCTTAATAGGAAATACCAAAAGAGAAACTTTCATTAATTTACGGAACGACTTATGGTTATTTACAGTACCTAAAAAGACAATAGGAACCCTATCCTGCTATAACAATACAGAAAAAATTGACCCCAGCTATCGAACCGAAATATTATTACAGGATGTTGGAACTATTACAATCAAACAAGGTTGCAGACTTGTAACTAAAGAAACAACCGTCCAAACACCTCTAATCACAACAAGCACTAACGTCATGAGCCCAAAAATAATAAACTTTCAAGGAATAAACTTGTCCTTCACGATTCCGAATATAAATGATGAAGAATCTAAAACATCCATATGGCCAAAAATAGAAAAGATTAAAGGTACCATGCAATTAACAAAAATAAAGGAAGCATTAGATATGCAAATACCCTTATTCACTGACGAAGACCAAAGATTGAAATATGTGGAGAGCCAATACGGTTTGTTCTCACCAAACTCATGGTATAATATTATAATCACAATATTCATGGTATTTCTTATTTCACTAACAATAAGAGCGCTACTAACAATTAACTATGGGAAACTGCTGAAGAGAAAAAGGATAAATAATGATGCAATTGAAGCACAAGAGATGCATCAATTGAACCCTACTGCTCCTGATGATATTTAAGCCATTTTAACAGGGAGGATGTAATAATCCGGGGAAATTAAGAGGTCTTTCTCCGTACGTAACATCCTTTCCCTACTGTAGAAATATCGTTGGTGTATAACAGCTAAAAGGCTATGATAAAACATACTGTATTACTTTTTGGCATATACGTCAAAAATACTCTTGGCAGAAAATCTTTATGTAAATATAGACCTCTAACAAGAACGAAAAAAATTCGTTCCTATCTTTTTATGTGCAAGAGATTTAAGAGGTCATCTCTTGTAATTTTGCTGATCTATTTCAAGAAAAGAATACGTTCTAAGGCGTGATAATTGAAAGGCTATGATGCAAAATGTATTACTTTTCGACTAATCACGCATTGGAGGTTCAATTTTTTTTGATTAAAGTACGATCCAGAACATTAAGACCTCTATATAATCTTACATATATATAACCCTCTTTAGTGCCGTGTTTTTATATTTACATGTAATCATAATAATATAGTAACAGTGTAATACCAATAAAACTATTTTAATTGCTATATGACCAAATATACCTCACGTTACTTCAAATGTACCTAAAAATTATTAGAATTTAAAACTTCTTTTAAGAAATCGTACATTCGATTTCAATTTGAATGTTTGAAAAAAAAATATATTACTGTCATGCAACTATGTGAAATTATTATGCAATTTCATATTACAATAGTGCTTTATGTTATCGTATCACTAGTACCATTTTATATGTTAACAACATGATTCTGCTTGGAAATTTTTATTACAGAATTTGGAATACTACTAACATTGGCCAACAAACGTCATGGTCAAAGACTACAAAACACCTATCATAATTTATCAACCACCGAAGAATGCCCAAGACACGTCTGATTCAACCGGAAAACTATCACCCATTTCTCATTTCTGACTATACGATGTAGACTAGAGAAAACGAAACATCCAGCCAGCGGGTACGACAACATACCCACGCAAAAACACCATTAGTGAACCCAATTCAATATGGAAACCCTCACACACCTAATGAAGTTTTAGAACAGGAGATCCCAAGTCCTAATTTTTTAACTTAGGAATCAACTAACAAGTAAGGTGTTAAATAGTACTCCAGTCTATTGAATTAAATTAAGATAACGCAAAAGACAATTAAGATAACGCTTAAATGCAGAAGAGAGCGGGAGCAGGACAGAAGAACTGTAGTACCGGCCGTACCTTTGTACTTAAACTGCTGGGGATAGGTGATTCTGAGTCCCGCGCTTCCCATTTTGTCAAAGCGTAAAAACAAAAAATCTTTACTTTTGCTAAATGGTGAGAAATTAGAAAATGACAATATATTTGTTCAATCAGTAAAAAGGGCAAGGACACGAAAATTGTGATTGGTGTGAAACTAATATCCAGAACTAATAAGTGATGAACATTTAAAAAAGTGCCAAATAGTGAATTATAAATTTAAGTAAATAAAAGTGCCAGTGAAAATCTTTTTATATTACGTCGTGTATTTTTATTTTTATTGTTAAAATACCTGGGATCAATCAAAAATCAAATATAACAGTTAAAACTTCAAGTGAAAATAAACAATTGGAACCAGGTATTCGAGTGTAATAACAGTTAATGTCAAGTGTTGTGGTTAAATAATTTTTTTTAGTGCTAGGTGCAGGACATATATATAAGGTGTAGGAAAATATTTCTTAAATTTTAATCATCATTTACAAGGTTATGGAATTATAGTAAAATTTTTATAAACAATAAGGAATAAAATGCAATATTTAAAGAGAGAGATTAGACTGATTGATGGGGACATCAATCTACAATGGGAAAGGGGATATGTAACATATAGACCAGCCCCCTCCCCTCTATAAAATTCAGGACCAAATCCCTCATTCACATCCCCTTAGGAATCCTCAAATATAGGACCAAATCTCTCATCCATACTCTTCTAGGAACTCTTAAATTCAGGATTAAATTTCTCAGTCACACCCCTTTAGTAAATTTCAATTTGAGAAAGGTTTGAATAAAATCATTTAGAATTTAACAGTTGCTAAATTTAAAAAGTCTGCATAATCCTACGCAGTTGGACTACGTGCATTTAGATAAGTGAAATGTTACTTAACAAGTCAAGTAACCAGTTATTCTGACCCCTGAGTTTTTCAACAGTCTGCATAGTCCAACGCGGTTGGACTACGTGCATTTAGATAAATTAAATGTTACTCAACAAGTTAAGTAACCAGTTATTCTGACCTATGGGTTTTTCTCAAAACCAAAAGGGAAATCCTTGCCATAAAAACAGCTTTTGGATGCGAGACTAGTCACATGATTAAATATTACCAATAGTAGTGGAGGTCAACTTCCACAGGTCACCAAGCCTGTCCGGCGAGTGCGCGCGTTGGATATATGAGCCCAACGCAAGGGCGAATAGTTAGTTTTATGGAGAGATTCGAATGCATTAGATCAATTGCTCATGTTCACCTTTTCATGCAATAAGACATTGAAGCTATTTTGTCAATAGTTGTATATTGTAAGTAAATAAACCTTATTGTATTTAATCATCTTCTGTCTATGTATTAGGGCATCAGGTACAGTTCCTCTAGCTTTCAGGCACGGTCCCAAGGGAATCTATATTTGTTTCAAGAGACCTCGAACAACACCGAGATGGTTCTGTCTCCCAGGTTATCGGGGATTATATACGAAACCTTTTTATTTTATTAATAATTTAGCTCCCATATCCACATTAAGCTATTAAGACTTAGAAGTGTCCCAAGCAACTCAACGCAAACCCCCCTTAAGATAAAATCACAACACAAGCGCATTAATTAACAAAACCACCCCGTAACAAGAACAGTGTCAGAGTGAGTGTCATGTGCATGGCCGGTCTAAGAAAGTGGAAGTGGCCGGACCGAGAAGACTCAATATTTTATCCAAGGGAAGACATTTTGAATAAGTTGTCGCCTCCTACCCCAGCACCCGGTACAGCTTCCAGAGCAGCGTCATACTTCGTGTTTGCTGACTGGTAGTCTAGTCTTGTGCCTAAGATATTTTTACTTTTGAAGTCGAATTTTTAATGTAGTTTTTATACAATGAATAGTCGAAGTTTTCTACCAATACATGAATCTTTTTACTATAGGCCTATCCCAGAGTATACCACCCCGTGTCCCAAGATATACCACCCCCCGTACTTAGTGGGACAAATGGTATAAGCAGGGACACCCCCCTTTTTTTCTTCTAGCTATACAAGAAAAATCTGGAAAAATCACAGTTTATGCAGCAGTTCCGGGGCTTTCATTTGAGCCATAAACCATTTTTCTACTTTAATGTTAACCATGCATTTTGGAGGTTTTCCAAAATCCGTCCCTGCATATACCACTCTCCCCTGCCTTTATCAGCAACTTTATATATGACTTTCCAAAAATTATTCCATCCATCTTCTACACTGTCAAGTTTGAAACTATTGAATTTGATATTCAACTGTTCTTGGAAATTTTCTCTCAAATTATCATCATAAAGTTTACTAAAAGCATACCTTCCTGAAATGTAGTTATTTTTCCTTAATTTCAGCTGTGAATTAGCCATAAACCCTACTAAACAGTGATCTTTACGTTTAACATCAATAACAGTACTCCTATATGCCCTTGTATCTTGTATTGATCCTGACAGTCTTTAGTTTACAACAACAAAATCTATTGGATTAGCTGATTTACAGTAATTTGAACACCATGCAAATGTATAGGTCATGTACAACTAAATAATGTATTGGTTATAACTATAGTTGTAATACCTATAAAATTGCAGTACCCTGTAGCCATTACTGTTTCTTTTTCTTTATCTAATTTACCAAGTCTAGGATACCATCTATCCTTATTTCCACCAATCTGGGTGTAAAATTTTTTATAACACCAAGAACTAGATAGTTAACTTCAAAGACCACACTTCCTTTCCATGACAAAAGTATAACAGTAATCATCCTATTTTTACCTGTATTACTATATAGTTTAATTATTTTTCTGAATTTCGCTCAAGAGATTGTGATTATCCAGAATATAATAGCCCCTAAAAAATTCTGACTGTTTTAAATACATTGATATTCAATATTGGAGCTTATTCTAAGATGTACATGTAAAGCTTTAGTCTAATCTTCGAAAATGCTGTTCAATCCTAAACAAAAGATTAGTTGGATAGTTGAACAGTTAAATCCTTGTAAACTTTATAACATACAATCTAAGAGGTACACTGCTTCATCATAGAATTTGTTAAAATCTGTGCAGTATGTATATGATTTTAGTTTTCAAAGATTGTAGTTGGTTATTCCCAACTAGTCTAATCTTACATATCAACCAATCTCAACTATTTATGTTTGAGATTAGAAGCCTGTTGTCAATACATTAAAAAAATATTTTTTTAATCAAGAAATCTAACTGACATTAGATCTGGCCAAGCAAAACTAGAGTTAAATATACAAAATAAAGGCTCTAATTTGCTGCTACTTTTTTTAGTGTAATTACCAAAAAGCAGAAAGTTATCCAAGCCAATAGCCAAGATAGAATGTTACAAATGACTTTTCTCAAGCTTATATCTTTCTTCTTATTAAATTAACAGTAACCCATCAGCAGAAAGAAAAGTTTTATTATGAACAAGAGCTAAGAGCTCATATGGCGCTTATGATAAGGCAAGAAGAGCTAAGAGCGAAGAGCTCATGGTATGAGCTCTATCAAAATTCTAAGAATCAACAGATTGACTTAAAAGGAAAATCAGAGGCTTAATGCCAGTCAGAAT